>NC_136487.1:122477682-122495182 GCF_053919585.1 Euprymna scolopes
TGTCTTGGTATTAATTATTTGAACTTAGTCTATATCTATATAAAGTTGAGTTTTTCGTCGCACTTACATTAATATTAAAAACTTATACAATCTACTTAAAAATTATTTTAACGAACTTCCTAATGCACTCAGTCATAGATATGCGAGCAACTTCATAATGGCTAAGTAATTTGCATATTGCTTCGAAAAACGAACTTTAATTCATTAGTTATTTATTCCTTATGATTTTTATAGGATAATTGATTTCATTTAACTATTACGTTCAGTTATATTAATGCATATTTTCTATATTGTGCATAATTGCATAGCAGTTAAATGAAAAATTCTAGCACAGCCACAAATATTTATATCTGTATATCCATCTCTGTCTGTCTGTTTGTCTATCTCTCTCCCTCTGTATATATATATATACATATATAAAGTAACCTTGTCTGTGTACGTGTGTGTGTGTGTGTGTGTGTGTGTAACGAAGTCATTTACACGTATGTAAATAACCAAGATGTGGCACAAGGTGACTTCACAGCAAAGGAGAAAAAGGAAAAAAGAAAGAGAGGAAAACAGCATGTGTGAGAGAGAGAGAGAAAGAGAGAGATAAAGAGAACGAGAAAGAGAGAGAACGAGAAAGAGAGAGAGAGAGAGACTCTCACGTGTCGACACGACAGAGATTTTTAACCTCAAACCTTTGAACAAGATGTAGGACTCACTTATCTTCCGAACTTTTAACAAGATTTTCAGACTACCATAATGTCTTAGGAACGTACATGTAAGGCGGCTTGGTGTGGAAACGACCGGTAATAAGTGTCTTTTCTTTTAACTATTATAATAACTTGTGTCGAATTTCTTTTCTTTGCGAGACTTTCATACACAACGTTGGGTTAAATTTAAAATGTAACGATTGCATTGTATGTATGCGGAACGGTCTCTAACAAACTCATCTCCCAATTTTTGATCCACGGACGTGAAACGTGATGTATAGAGAGTTTGAGCTGGCAGAACAAATTCGATTTAGGTTTTAACCGATAAATTAGCTGCTAAGGTGTCAAAATTAAAAATGAATTGGACTTGAAAGGAGTAAATCGACTAAATCTATTACTTTTACGCATGCGCAAACATACATTTACTGGTTAGAGTCGGTTACTTTTTAACGTTTTATTATCCATCTATTGATAACTCAAACAAAGCTGTGTTCGGTTCATGGGCTGGTTAAGTCTGTAGCAACAGTAAAGATTACATACGACCACAATAGTGGCTTACGATTTTGAATTCGTTGGTTTTTAAGCTCGGCGATGATAAATGAAACCGTTAAACTTCCTTTCTGGTTTGCTCAATTAGAGATTATCTGCTCTGCTCGCCTGAGCAAGTGATAGAAGTTGATAAAAAGGTTCATGCACAGCCTATTTCCGGCCAGGAAACCAAAGCGGGCTGACTCATCCCACGACTCTTTTTCCAACCCAGTCGTCTCTCTTAGAGCACACCCTTCGCCTATGAAGCTGTCCGACCTTGGAATCCGACAATAAACATTATGGAATCAACATGGCTACTATAGTCGCACACTTGTAAAGTTATTCTATAACTGACACTCTTTCCATTTCCATTCCTCTTTTGTTTATACGTTAACAAATATGGTCCAAAATTGAGTTAAGGGTTAAAATACGACTTTATCTTTCTAAGAAAATACAAAGGTACTAGTTGCAACCGGAAACAACAGCGCGAGTAGCTTCCCAATCGATAGTTGGCCTCAAAATAGCGTTGGCCACAGCTAAAATTGTTGGCAGTTAACCCTGATTAAACTATAGTACTTCTGTTGCTAGATAGAAAAATAAATTAGATCAGTAATTAATAATTCTAATACGACCAGTGCATAGCGAGTATCTGAAGAAGAAGCCAAGGCAGGCAGGACAGTAAAGGACGGCCATTGATGTTAGAGCCACTGATGCATTCTCTTTAGCGATCGGATTGTCGAATAAGAACACTAGTGAAAAAGACTATTTTGTTTTTACTTAAGTGTCGCAACGTATCAAGGACTAAAGGCCACTCGAGGATAAATATTAAATGACCATCAGATGGACAGTGAAACAACACGGTATTGATTGGTAATACTGGTGATGATTTAACAGAATGTGATAATTTAAGTGAGCGGATCAACTACGACGTGCCTTCAATAAGTTTCCAGACGTTTTTTTTTTCTGATGGACACTTTTATTGATAGTAAACAAATAAAATCCTAGTTCTCTTTGAAGTAATCTCCTTCGGCTGCAATGCGCTTGTTGTACCGTTCCAACAACTCCCGAGAGCCCCATAGAAGTCATCTTGTGTGAGCGTGTCAATGACACTCGTTACAGCCTTTTTCATCTCAATTGTATCATAACGACAACTTCTAAAGTTTTCTTTGAGCCTAGGGAATAACCAAAAGTCACAGGGAGCAATGTCTGAACTATAGGAAGGGTGATGAACCGTCTTGGCGCCTATCTTGGTCAAATAGTCTGTGACAAGCGTGGATCACTCTTCGGGCAAACTTTGCACAAATCTACCAGATCTTCAGTCCCTCGCAAATAATTGTGCGTACAGATCCCACACTGATATCAAAGTGTGAATTTATTGTCTTTATAGACACACAACCGTTCTTATCCATGAAATTGTTTATTTGGCCAATCAGCTGTGGTGTTCTGATTTCCTTACTCCTTCCACACCTCTCATCATTCCTCACATACTCCCTGATATACTAAAATCTCTCATGCCACTCAAAAACTGATGCTCGATTCATACAAGATGGTCTAAAAGCAATCTGAAGCATTCTATATGTTTCTGTGGCAGTTTTCTAATTTTAACGCAGATTTTTATTGCATATCGTTTTTCTAAATTTTCCTTACGTCTAGATTGCATTTTTGAATTCACCTGCTGTGACAATTGGCCTTTAGTAGGGTGTATTTTAATTTATGTTATAGCTGTTCATTTGAATCTGAAATCATAAAAATTTGCCAGTCATCTCGTTTTAGTCAGCTGGGAAGCAAAACAAAGGTATTGTATTCTACATAATAATAATAAAACTTTGCTCACGGGAGTTTCATTTAGTTATAAATAGAAAACCGGAAACTATTAACAGTGGTTGTAGCTAGACGAGTTTTGTTGTGAATGTTTTATAGATGCGGGGGGGAGGACATCTAAAATGGAAGTGGTGGCGATTAATTATCAGGCCACGATAAGGTATGTTAAAACATATACTAACCTTTGATCTAGGATCATATGTCACTTTCCACTTCACTACGTGTTGGTTTGATGTTTAATCGAGCAAGTTAATTCGAAATTAGCCAGAAAGAAAAAGCGAAAATCATCGTCGTTTTTTTTTTTTCGACAATATTCGGATTTGTCCGTGTCGAGTAACTGAGTCACGAGTACTATGACAACGAACTAAGTAAGGAAAGCGGTCACTTATTTTCAGAATGAGACCCTGAAACCATTGTTGATATTTTTCTTTTGAGTTCTTGTATATAATATGAAATTCGGCTATTTCCGGGTAATGGCGACGCGAAAGTCGTTTTTCGTTAATTCCTTAAGGTAATATTTAGTGATTACCGCCCATAACTGATACGATAATTTTTCATAATTTTCCATTAAGATACGATGAGTGTTAAAAATATCGAGACCGAAGAAGTATAATGAATAAAGCAGGAACAAGTATGGGAGTAAAAAGAGATAGGGGGTATCTATCTATCTATCTATCTATCTATCTATCTATCTATCTCTCTCTCTCTCTCTCTCTCTCTCTCTCTCTCTCTCTCTCTATATATATATATATATATATATATATATATATATATATATATAGCGACAGAGATTGAGAGAGAGAGAGAGAGAGAAAGAGAGAGAGATGGGAAAGGGGTAAAAGAAAAAGAGACGGCAGAAAAAAACCCGGAAAGATAGTACCAGAGAAAGAGAAACAGAGTGACAAGAATAGAGATATAGAGACGGTGATAGAGAGAGAGAAAGAGAAAGAGAGAGAGAGAGAGAGAGAGAGAGAGAGAAAGAAAGAGTTTGAGAAACGAACAAAGAAAGACAAGGAGAAGAATAGATAGACAGAGAGAAAGAGAAATGAAGACAGACAAAAGGGGTAGGATAATAGGGAATGGCAGACAAGTTAAACAACTAGAAAGAGATAGAAGCAGACAGGAAGAGGGCAACTGAAATGGGAAAAGGGGGTAAAAAATGAAAGATAGAAGAGAAAGGAGAGTGAGGAGAGAGAGAGGGTGTGAGAGAAGGAGAGAAAAAGAGACGGTTTTTGCCATTCGGGCCAAGATCACAGTGTAGTATCTGTTTTCTGTCCTCGATCTGTGGAGAAGAAATCCTTGATGACTTTGGCATTTTTTATTTTTGTTCCTATCCAGAGTGCCCCTTTTGGGGGAGCTGGATTTTCCCCACATTAAAAACCGGCCTTGTATCTAACTGTGCTCTCTTGGGGAGGCAAGTAAATAGGAAAAATAAAAAGACGAGATCACAAAGAGACAGGAACACAAATGGAGAAAGAGAAAGAGGGAGAGAGAGAGACAGACAGACAGACAGAACGAGAAAAATATCGAAATAGGAATAGAGAGAGAGAGAGACAAAGAGAGGAAGAGTGGCAGAGTGGGAGAGAGAGAGAGAGAGAGAGAGAAGTAAGAAGATGGGAGGAAGGAGAGGGTATTACAAGCATTAATAAACCCTAGATATTCAGTAAATCTTTATTTTTGCGACTTTCATTTTCTATTCTATTTTCTATTTTAAATAATGTTTTATTTTAGCCAAACCATATTACGTTTTATTAAACTCTTCCTTTGTGTCACCCATTCAACCCGGGCTAATCCAGTATAAAATACGCTTTCCCTGTGCCAAATATTGTAAGGAAATATTTACAGCAATAGTTGGGCACATTGTATGTTAGACTGTTAACCGGACTAAAAAGACATACACATCAATGGCGATGTATATCTTGCCATCAATACATTTCCATAAGAAATGACATGTTTTCTTGGATAAATAATTCAAATTGAATAATTAGAAGATATTAATATTTGTTTACCTGTGGGCATAATGAAGATGATATTAAGAGAGATTATGACATTTTTTGTCTCGTTAAACTCTTGGAGACTTGAGCAATAGTTCACGAGGTGATTTTAATAAGTGTCCAAACTTTTTTCGTATAAGCAATTTTATTGATGATACATGCAACTCTACTCCCCTTCCAAGTAATCTCCTCCGGCTGCAATGCACTTGTACCGTTCCAACAACTTATGAAAAGCCTCATAGAAGTCCTCTTGTGTGAGAGTGTCGATAACCATCGTCACAGTCTCTTTCATCTCCTCAGTTGTCTCATAGCAACAGCCTCTAAGGTTTTCCTTGAACTTAGCGAATAACCAAAAGTCATGGATAGCAATGTCTGGACTATAAGAAGTGTGAGGAACTGTCTTGGTGCCCATCTTTGTCAAATAGTCTGCTATCTTTTCTGCGCACTCTTGCAACAAACTTCGCGCAAATCTTCAACATCTTCAGTTCCTTGCGAATAATTTAGTGGACAGTTCCAACACTGACATCAAACTGTGCACTTATTTTCTCTATAGACACATGACGGTCCTCATATATGAAATTCTTTGTTTGGCCAATCAACTCTGGTGTTCTGACTTTTTTTAATCCTCTCACACCTCTCATCATCCCTCACTTGCCTTCCTTAAATCTCTTATGCCATTTAGAAGCTGATTCTCGATTCATGCAAGGTGATCAGAAAGGAGTCTGTTAAGCATTCCTCGCGTTTTTTTTTTCAAGTTGAAAGCATAATTTTATTGCATATCGTTCTTTTAAAGTGTTCTTACATCCAGATTGCATTTTCGAAATTAACCAGCTGACAATCAGGCTTTAGTAGGGTGTATTTCACTTTCTGCTGAAGCTGTTCATTTGAAGCTGAACTCATAAATCTTGATCAGTCATCTCACAGGATGTATAGCAATAACATACTGAATTTTCAAAAGTCTGCGACAATATTAAAGCCCTGGATAAGAAAGTCTGGAAATTTATTGAAGGCACCTCGTATGAAGGAAAGAATTCTAATTGCTGATGAGAGAGGGGACTTATAATTCGCAGTGCGGTTGGTATAGAGGAACCGGTTGACATTTTAGCTTGTGCACCAACGCGGTTTAGCTTGAAGGTCATCTCCTGTCATTGCGTTTATAAGTTTTCGTTCTTTTTAGCTTGTTACATCGCGTGGCTTTATGGAACTATTTTCATGAAAAAAAAAATAATAAAGATGGCTAAAGCAAGGACGACTTATGGAAAACTTCAAAAGATATGATGGAGAAACTGACATTTTGCAACCGAGTTAAATCAAATAAATTTAATTAGATGAAGCTTACCAACCACCAATAGCTATGGCTAAAGACACATTACATGAAAGGACTTCGTTCAAGCTCCTTGGCTTAACGTTCACAGGAAACATGAACTGGAATAGATACATCGAGAATAGATACATAAGCCTAATTGTCGAAGCTGATGGATCTCCAAAATGTAATTTTGACGCGATGACACTTTACAAGAATGATATGCAATTCCTTAAAAAAATGCCACGGAAACGAATGAAATGTTTCAGATTGCTTTTGGACCATCTTGATTGAATCGAACATCAGGTTTTGAATGGCATAAGAGATTTGAGGAAAGCAGGGAGTTTACAAGGGATCATGAGAGGTGTGGGAGGAGTAATGAAGTCAGAACACTAGAGTTGATTGTCAAAAATAAAGAACTGTCGTGTTTCTATAGAGACAATAATTGCATAGTTTGATATTAGTGGGAGAAATATACATACAATTAATCGCGAGAAACTGAAGATGTAGAAAATTTGTGCAAAGTTTGTCCCAAGGGTGACCAAAGAAGATAAAGGCTATTTGACCAAAATCAGCATCAAGGCAGTTTCTCACACTCTATATACTCCAGATCTTACTTCATGTGACATTTGCTTATTCCCTAAGCTCAAGAAAATTTTAGATGCTGTCGTTATGACAGTTGAGGAAGTGAAAGAGGGTGTGACGAAGATCATTCACACCCTCACACAAAAGGACTTTCATGGGCCTTCTAAAAGGTTTTCGAACGGTACAAGTGCATTGCAGTCGGAGGAGATTACTTTGAATGGGACCAGAGTTTCATGTCTGTACCATCAATAAAAATGCCAATACGAAAAAAGTCTGAAAATTATTTAAGACGTCTTGTCGACATCTATCTATCTATCTATCTATCTATCTATCTATCTCTCCCTATATATATATATATATATATATATATATATATATAAAAGTGAACGTGTCTGTCTGTCTGTCTGTCTGTGTGTCTGTCTGTCTGTGTACATTTCCCTACGCAATAACTCTGTCAATTTTTAGTCTATAGACTCGAAATTTGAAATACCGGGTACTGAGATTTGGGAAAATCGATGTGACGGGTGTCAGCCAGAAATTTGGCTGTTAAGGGGTCAAATTTCAACGATTTGACCTTTAAGAACTCTACCAAACTCCTCCGACAATTTTGGGTCTAGACACTTGAAATTTTAGATATAGGTTTCTTGAACCTGGATCTAACTTAATAAAGTAATTTGAGCCCGAAACTATAAATTTTAAGGGGTCATAATAGGGGTCAAAGTTTAAAAAAATTAACCATTTTTTTGTTTTTTTGCTTTTTTTGCACATCATACACCTTAAAACACCCGAGCAACGCCGGGCACCCCTGCTAGTATATATATATATATATATATATATATATATATATATATATATATATATATATATATATATATATCTGTGTCTTTGAAGTCACCTGTCTTCCATACTTCAGGAGGTATGTTATCTAAGCCTGCTGCTTTACGATTCTTGGTCATCTTTAGTACATTTTGTAAGAACTTCTAAATGTACTAAAGAAGACCAAGAATCGTAAAGCTGCAGGCTTAGATAACATACTTCCTGAAGTATGGAAGACAGGTGGCTTCAATGACATACTTCTTAATTCATGCAATTCTGTATATAATCAAAAAATTATTAATATATGGAGGGAAGGATGCATACTTCCCTTCCCCAAGAAAGGTTCCCTAAGCATACCAAGCAACTACAGAGGAATAACACTCACTCCAATTGCAGCACAAACCTACAATGCCATGCTTCTCAACCGTATCCAACCAAAGATCGAAGAAGTGCTCAGGAAGAACCAAAATGGATTTAGAAAGAATCGCTCTACTACTAGTCAAATACTTACTGTTAGGAAACTGATTGAAGGAGTCAAAGCAAAAACATTAAGGCCGTCATGATCTTTGTAGATTTCTCTAAAGCATTCGACTCCGTACATAGAGAAAAAATGGCCAGCATATTAAAAGCATATGGTATTCCAAATTAAGTCATTAATGCTATCATGATGTTATATGAGCACACTCGAGCAATGGCCAGGTCCCCAGATGGGGACACTGAATTTTTCGACATCCGCACCGGGGTTCTACAAGGAGATACTCTTGCCCTTTTTCTTTTCATTGTCTATCTTGACTTTGTACTTCGCACCTCTGTTGATATACACAACATGCTAGGCTTCACCCTAAATGAATCCAGAAACAGATGTCATCAATCAGCACGCATACCTGATGCAAATTACGCAGACGATATTGCTTTGTTCGCGAACAACACTGCTGATGACTTTCAATGTGAAAGGAGAGTTCAGGGCGTTGGTTGGATTAACACTGAAAGAAGTCGCTGAGTTTACGTACCTTATTTTTTCTTCCACTCTAAAATTTGGTGTCATTTGGTTTTTATAAAATATGTCTATAGGGTTAGTGTTAGAAGATTGACTAGTACTGCTGTTAGGGTTTTTAGGGGACTGTAACAATAGTTTAATTTGTTGATCAACAATATAATTCGGAAAGTAATTATTTATAAGAACCTGTTTGATATTTTTAATTTCTATTCGTAGTGCTTTTTTCGTAGAAGACATCATCTTAGCACGGTTTAAAAGATTTTTGATTATGGCAATTTTATAACGCTGAGGGCACTCACTCTTAAAGTTCTACAGGCTGGATTTTGTACTAGTTGTTTTTTGTATACAGCTGTGTCGAAAGTATTGTTAGATGAGTCTATAAGGATATGTATATTTTAATCGACTTTTCATTGACTCTTTTTATCATTCGTAACTATTTATTTCACTTCTATTTTTAATATTTTATCTCCACTTGATGATGATTCAAGAAAGAATCGAAAGCGCTCGTGTGAACCATGGAACATTTGTAAATACCTTCCATCTTGAAGTTAAAAAAATCTTACGAAAGATCGAAAAAATGAAAAAAAGAATCATTAAGCAAGGTATCTCTGTTGTTTTTAATAATGTTTGCCTGAATATATATATATATATATATATATATATATATATATATATATATATATTCCCCCCCTTTTTTTTCTTTCTATTAAAAAACTGCTACATTGCCAAAAGTGTGTTTATTCATAAAGTCTAAAGAAATGCTGGATTTTGAAAATTTTCAAACGATATAATGCTTGAAATTGTCGAACTGGACATTGTAACGTAAATTGAAATACACTTTTTGTTGCCATCAACACCTTGTCTTGAAGTCTTGATTTTGCACACACAATATATATATAAATCTCTGTCTCTGTCTGTCTGTCTGTCTCTCTCTCTATATATATATATATAGAGAGAGAGAGAGACAGACAGACAGACAGAGACAGAGATTTATATATATATATATACATACATATATATATATATATATATATATATATATATATATATATATATATATTGTGTGTGCAAAATCAAGACTTCAAGACAAGGTGTTGATGGCAACAAAAAGTGTATTTCAATTTACCTTACAATTGTTTCAATGTCCAGTTCGACAATTTCAAGCATTATATTGTTTGAACATTTTCAAAATCCAGCATTTCTTCAGACTTTATGAATCAACACACTTTTGGCAATGTAACATTTTCGAATCTGGTGGTGTTAATCGTGACACCCTGCACTGATGACCGCCTACAGAATAAAACACTTGTGTCTGTAGTTATTTAATAATTATATAGTAATTATATATATATATATATATATATATATATATATATATATATATATATATATATAAAGCTGAATATGTGTGTGTGAGTGTGTGTGTGTCTGGTCACGAATAGGCTCCTATATGGTTGACTATTTAAAAAAACTGATTACATATAATGATAGAAGATGTATCGAGACACAGGAATGGGTATGTTTGATCTGGCAGAACGGTGGTTCATTAAAATTGTGGGGTCTGCGTTCGCGCCTGGTCCACAAAGTATGGAAATAAAAAATTAAAAACAAAACAAACAAAAACGTTTACAAGTGTTTTTGATATAGATGTACATAAAAATACTTTGATAAGTATGTTTTAGCTTAAATAGGGATGGTATAATAAAATTGTGGGGTCTGCGTTCGCGCCTGGCCTCCATAGAATGGAAATAGGAACAAACTTTAATAAAGACTTTTCATATCTATCTGCGTAAGTATACTTTGATAATTATGTTTCAGTTTGAAGAAATATGGTATAATAAAATTATGGGGTGTTCGTTCGCGCATGACCTCCATAGAATGGAAATATGTCACAAAGTTTAACAAGGTTTTTTAATATAGATCCACAGAATATTATGATAAGTGTTTCAGTGGAACAGGTATGGTATAATAAATTATGGGGTTTATCTATTTTATTTTTACTTTCATTATATTTTGCTTTGGTTTTGATACCCGCAAATTCAACCCAAATTTACAACCCTTCCTTTACAGAACCTATCATAATTTCATAAATCAGAGTCCATTTTCTGTAGGCTGTTTTTGAACCCAGTCAACGACGGGTACTAGTATATATATATATATATATATATATATATATATATATATATATATATATATTAAATAGCACGGAGTGCTTTTGCTTAATGATCTTTTTTGTAATTCTTCTACTTTCGAATAGTCATTTGTGTAAAAACGTTCCGTAGTTGTTGTCTTCTATCTGTTTTGTTTTTTTGCAAGTACTTTTAACTGATTTTCTTCAGTCGTCTTCAGGCATTTTTTTTATTACGTTTTCGTTTAAAATTCGGATGATTTGATATACTTCAGTTAAAATTACATTCAACTTTACTTGAAATGGTGAAGCGTCTTATGTGTAAAAGAAGAAATAAAAAAAACAGATGGACTATGCACTGTTTACACCTACGAAACCTTCCTACACACATTCCACCGAGTAAGAATGACCATTCGAAAAATGTAAAAATTACAGAAAAGATCATTAAGCAAAAATACTCCGTGCTATTTAACCATATCTCTCTGGATGAAATCATGCTGCATATATATATATATATATATATATATATATATATATATATATATATATATATATATATATATATATATAGTTTTTTTTAGAGGCGGCGAACTTTGAATTAAAATGGATCACAGAAAATACTTTATTATGCTAATATATTGTTTATTCCAAAGATTATTTTTTGGCATTTATAATTTGAACTAGCGAGGGGTAACCGGTGTTGCCCGAGTGTTTGTAGGTGTGTGTGAAAAAAACCCGAAATGTGAAAAAAAAAAAAAAGGTTTCCGTGAAAATAAAACGAAGCCTTGACGACGCGCAGTTGGAAAATAGTGTGATAAAAAACAGGTGCGCGTTTTTGATTTACGTGACGGCGATAGCTATCCAGCAGTTAGCATTTTGTGCGGGACAGTTTTTAATGAGGTCAATAAATCGGTTTGTTTGTTTTTAAAAACCCGCTCCCTCGTCTCGAAATGAAAGCTACCGTCTGATATGACGAAGTCGACATTGACCAAACGTTACTTAGCTCTCTAGAGACCACTGGCTCTGGGCCTGTTGTATTTATTTGCTCCCCCACCGAGCAAATTAGGCACAAGGCCAATTTTTAATGTGAGGAGTCAAGGGAAGGGGAAGGGAAAATGGGGACCAGCTCCCGAGAGGAGGGAAATGGGAGCTGGTTAAAGGTCAAGCATGTGGGGTTGCCCCCACATCTGGTCTTTGCTAGTCATAGCTAGTCCTAGCTAGTCATAGCTTGCAGTATCTGCCGGAACAGATACTACACTTTGATCATGTCACCCGGGCCCCGGAGGGCGCGCGGGCAAGTGTGGCTCTGGGCCTGTTGTATTTATTTGCTCCCCCACCGAGCAAATTAGGCACAAGGCCAATTTTTAATGTGAGGAGTCAAGGGAGGGGGAAGGGAAAAAAGGGGACCAGCTCCCGAGAGGAGGGAAATGGGAGCTGGTTAAGGGTCAAGCATGTGGGGTTGCCCCCACATCTGGTCTTTGCTAGTCATAGCTAGTCCTAGCTAGTCATAGCTTGCAGCATCTGCCGGAACAGATACTACACTTTGATCATGTCACCCGGGCCCCGGAGGGCGCGCGGGCAAGCGGCCTGTCGGCCTGTTGTATTTATTTGCTCCCTCACCGAGAAAATTAGGCACAAGGCCAATTTTTAATGTGAGGAGTCAAGGGAAGGGGAAGGGAAAATGGGGACCAGCTCCCGAGAGGAGGGAAATGGGAGCTGGTTAAAGGTCAAGCATGTGGGGTTGCCCCCACATCTGGTCTTTGCTAGTCATAGCTAGTCCTAGCTAGTCATAGCTTGCAGCATCTGCCAGAACAGATACTACACTTTGATCATGTCACCCGGGCCCCGGAGGGCGCGCGGGCAAGCGGCCTATCGGCCTGTTGTATTTATTTGCTCCCCCACCGAGCAAATTAGGCACAAGGCCAATTTTTAATGTGAGGAGTCAAGGGAAGGGGAAGGGAAAATGGGGACCAGCTCCCGAGAGGAGGGAAATGGGAGCTGGTTAAAGGTCAAGCATGTGGGGTTGCCCCCACATCTGGTCTTTGCTAGTCATAGCTAGTCCTAGCATCTGCCGGAACAGATACTACACTTTGATCATGTCACCCGGGCCCCGGAGGGCGCGCGGGCAAGCGGCCTGTCGGCCTGTTGTATTTATTTGCTCCCCCACCGAGCAAATTAGGCACAAGGCCAACTTTTAATGTGAGGAGTCAAGGGAGGGGGAAGGGAAAAGGGGACCAGCTCCCGAGAGGAGGGAAATGGGAGCTGGTTAAAGGTCAAGCATGTGGGGTTGCCCCCACATCTGGTCTTTGCTAGTCATAGCTAGTCCTAGCTAGTCATAGCTTGCAGCATCTGCTGGAACAGATACTACACTTTGATCATGTCACCCGGGCCCCGGAGGGCGCGCGGGCAAGCGGCCTGTCGGCCTGTTGTATTTATTTGCTCCCCCACCGAGCAAATTAGGCACAAGGCCAATTTTTAATGTGAGGAGTCAAGGGAGGGGGAAGGGAAAATGGGGACCAGTTCCCGAGAGGAGGGAAATGGGAGCTGGTTAAAGGTCAAGCATGTGGGGTTGCCCCCACATCTGGTCTTTGCTAGTCATAGCTAGTCATAGCTAGTCATAGCTTGCAGCATCTGCCGGAACAGATACTACACTTTGATCATGTCACCCGGGCCCCGGAGGGCACGCGGGCAAGCGGCCTGACGGCCTGTTGTATTTATTTGCTCCCCCACCGAGCAAATTAGGCACAAGGCCGATTTTTAATGTGAGGAGTCCAGGGAGGGGGAAGGGAAAATGGGGACCAGCTCCCGAGAGGAGGGAAATAGGAGCTGGTTAAAGGTCAAGCATGTGGGGTTGCCCCCACATCTGGTCTTTGCTAGTCATAGCTAGTCCTAGCTAGTCATAGCTTGCAGCATCTGCCGGAACAGATACTACACTTTGATCATGTCACCCGGGCCCCGGAGGGCACGCGGGCAAGCGGCCTGACGGCCTGTTGTATTTATTTGCTCCCCCACCGAGCAAATTAGGCACAAGGCCAATTTTTAATGTGAGGAGTCAAGGGAAGGGGAAGGGAAAATGGGGACCAGCTCCGAGAGGAGGGAAATGGGAGCTGGTTAAAGGTCAAGCATGTGGGGTTGCCCCCACATCTGGTCTTTGCTAGTCATAGCTAGTCCTAGCTTGCAGCATCTGCCGGAACAGATACTACACTTTGATCATGTCACCCGGGCCCCGGAGGGCGCGCGGGCAAGCGGCCTGACGGCCTGTTGTATTTATTTGCTCCCCCACCGAGCAAATTAGGCACAAGGCCAATTTTTAATGTGAGGAGTCAAGGGAGGGGGAAGGGAAAATGGGGACCAGCTCCCGAGAGGAGGGAAATGGGAGCTGGTTAAAGGTCAAGCATGTGGGGTTGCCCCCACATCTGGTCTTTGCTAGTCATAGCTAGTCCTAGCTAGTCATAGCTTGCAGCATCTGTCGGAACAGATACTACACTTTGATCATGTCACCCGGGCCCCGGAGGGCGCGCGGGCAAGCGGCCTGACGGCCTGTTGTATTTATTTGCTCCCCCACCGAGCAAATTAGGCACAAGGCCAATTTTTAATGTGAGGAGTGAAGGGAGGGGGAATGGAAAAAGGGGACCAGCTCCCGAGAGGTGGGAAATGGGAGCTGGTTAAAGGTCAGGCATGTGGGGTTGCCCCCACATCTGGTCTTTGCTAGTCATAGCTAGTCCTAGCTAGTCATAGCTTGCAGCATCTGTCGGAACAGATACTACACTTTGATCATGTCACCCGGGCCCCGGAGGGCGCGCGGGCAAGCTGCCTGACGGCCTGTTGTATTTATTTGCTCCCCCACCGAGCAAATTAGGCACAAGGCCAATTTTTAATGTGAGGAGTCAAGGGAAGGGGAAGGGAAAATGGGGACCAGCTCCCGAGAGGAGGGAAATGGGAGCTGGTTAAAGGTCAAGCATGTGGGGTTGCCCCCACATCTGGTCTTTGCTAGTCATAGCTAGTCCTAGCTAGTCATAGCTTGCAGTATCTGTCGGAACAGATACTACACTTTGATCATGTCACCCGGGCCCCGGAGGGCGCGCGGGCAAGCGGCCTGGCGGCCTGTTGTATTTATTTGCTCCCCCACCGAGCAAACCAGGCACAAGGCCAATTTTTAATGTGAGGAGTCATGGGAAGGGGAAGGGAAAATGGGGACCAGCTCCCGAGAGGAGGGAAATGGGAGCTGGTTAAAGGTCAAGCATGTGGGGTTGCCCCCACATCTGGTCTTTGCTAGTCATAGCTAGTCCTAGCTAGTCATAGCTTGCAGCATCTGCCGGAACAGATACTACACTTTGATCATGTCACCCGGGCCCCGGAGGGCGCGCGGGCAAGCGGCCTGACGGCCTGTTGTATTTATTTGCTCCCCCACCGAGCAAATTAGGCACAAGGCCGATTTTTAATGTGAGGAGTCCAGGGAGGGGGAAGGGAAAATGGGGACCAGCTCCCGAGAGGAGGGAAATAGGAGCTGGTTAAAGGTCAAGCATGTGGGGTTGCCCCCACATCTGGTCTTTGCTAGTCATAGCTAGTCCTAGCTAGTCATAGCTTGCAGCATCTGCCGGAACAGATACTACACTTTGATCAAGTCACCCGGGCCCCGGAGGGCGCGCGGGCAAGCGGCCTGACGGCCTGTTGTATTTATTTGCTCCCCCACCGAGCAAATTAGGCACAAGGCCGATTTTTAATGTGAGGAGTCCAGGGAGGGGGAAGGGAAAATGGGGACCAGCTCCCGAGAGGAGGGAAATAGGAGCTGGTTAAAGGTCAAGCATGTGGGGTTGCCCCCACATCTGGTCTTTGCTAGTCATAGCTAGTCCTAGCTAGTCATAGCTTGCAGTATCTGCCGGAACAGATACTACACTTTGATCATGTCACCCGGGCCCCGGAGGGCGCGCGGGCAAGCGGCCTGACGGCCTGTTGTATTTATTTGCTCCCCCACCGAGCAAATTAGGCACAAGGCCGATTTTTAATGTGAGGAGTCCAGGGAAGGGGAAGGGAAAATGGGGACCAGCTCCCGAGAGGAGGGAAATGGGAGCTGGTTAAAGGTCAAGCATGTGGGGTTGCCCCCACATCTGGTCTTTGCTAGTCATAGCTAGTCCTAGCTAGTCATAGCTTGCAGTATCTGCCGGAACAGATACTACACTTTGATCAAGTCACCCGGGCCCCGGAGGGCGCGCGGGCAAGCGGCCTGACGGCCTGTGATTAGAGTCGAGTTTCGCTTTTTTTATACCGAAAACCGAATGTAACGCGTGCCGATGCGGGAAATGTGGAATAATTAACGTTTGAAAGTCAATAAAATTAAATAGACAGGCGAGCTCCGTGGTCAACTGTGAGATATTACAATTTATAGATGATATAAAAAGTTTTAAGAAGTTGTGAAGCGAGCGCTTCTCTGAAAGAAGCCTTTTGTGGACATCGAGGAAAAGCGTACATACATACATACATACATACATACATTTTCGTTTTTATATTTATAGATAAAATTTCAGACATATGAATTACCCCGTAATAACGAGTTGAATGTTGTCTTCGAAGGTGTCTATTGTGTCTGGTTTATCAGCGTAAACATGGAACTTTATCATTATTACACAGGCTTTCTCAGACAAGGGCAGTTTACAGGGAATATTAAATTCGAAAACGGTTTCCATCCGCGTGTATGTCCCAGTCGTAGAGCGCACATCACGCCGAAATAGTCAAGCACCTGATACTGGATAGGTTTTAGGTAATTTAACGTCAATGGTCTAACAAGAACCGATGTGTCGACGCGATTATGCCGTTCATAAAGAGAAAAGTAAGAGAGAAAGAGAGAAAGAAACAAAAAGAGAGAAACAGAATAGAGAGAAAGAATAAGAGATAGATTTTCAAAGGAAAATGGGCGAGAAAAATTTTATAAGAATCTCCATCTTTGGAGGTCCTGTTTTTTTTTGTTTTGTCTTTTTCTCTTTCTAAAATGTGCACTAAACGACGTTTGGAAGGTGAATCTTGATTAGCAGAATGATAATTAACGAACACGATTTTTGGTTTCATTATGCTAAATTAATTAAATAAATGAACTTTTAAGTCCACTAAATTGAGAAATGTATTTCTTTTTAAATTAACGAATTTCTTCTTAATCTAAATTAATCTAAATTAAACTAAATTAATTTATTTTTTATTTTTATCTTTTTAGTATTAATAATTACATTATCAATGATTATTATAATCACGGTCATGCAACGGCTAATGAGAGAGAGAGAGAGAGAGAGAGAGAGGGCGAAGAGAGAAAGAAAGAAAGGGAGAAAAATTAGCCACCAGTGTGTGTGTGTGTGTGCGCGCGCGTGCGCGTGTGCGTGTGCGTGTGCGTGTGTGTGTGTGTGTGAGAGAGAGAGAGAGAAAGAGAAAAGGGGGAAATGAGAGATAATCTCTAAATTAAATCTATTAATTCCGCACATCTGCGTCAGAGATCTGCATTAAATACAATACTAACTTTTATTATTATCTGTTTAAAAAAAAGACGTCGAGGATATTGCCAAGGCTGTTGCAAAGAAGGTTAGCTCACCCTATTGTGCTATGAAATTTGCTTGCACCGGGGAATATCTCGTACTTTTACAAAGCTAC
>NC_136487.1:122500182-122557682 GCF_053919585.1 Euprymna scolopes
TTTTGAAAAAATTCCGTGCCTGACATTATTTGCCCCCCCCATTGTCGATTTGACATGGAATGAGCCGTATATATATATATATATATATATATATATATATATATATATATATAATTCTATATATCATTCAAACGCAATCAAAAGCCTTTACCTTTGCGGTCTCTACCAAACTATTCAGCCAAATTTGGGTCTAAACATTTGAAATTTTACATAAAAGGTATTCAGACATGTAGCAAGCTTTTTGGAAATTTTGTCTTCCAAGAGGTCACAGTTGAAAATATTAACCTTTGCAGACTATCAAACTCCTCCGTCAATTTTGGATCTAACCACTTGTAATTAATGATGTAGGTTACCTGAACATGACTCAAACGTTTTCATATATATATATACATATGCACATACAGTTATGAATAGTACATAAGGCCCGAACAAAGCCGGGCTTAACTGCTAGTATTCAATAAAAATAATCTAAAACTGTCATAGAGTTGCTGCGAAAACTTACAAGTGATTATTAAAGTACATCATAACAAAATACTTTATAAGAACAGTAGGGAAACATAGCAAAACGCATAAAAATGTGACCAATATAGTAACACTAAAAATAACACTAAAAAGAAGAAGAAGAAAAATATAACCACTATATTAGTCAAAAAAACCCACTAGAAATCAATCATCCAGATAGAAATATAAGAAAATCAATAATGAAGTAAAAAGCTGTAATCACGCATTTTGTCAACTACAGAAATAGATGCTTAACCAAAAGCCTTGTTTACCAAGTCGCAATGTTTGCCAAAGAAAGCCCAAATAACGAAACATTCAATGACTAAATATGTCAGTATATGTAGAAATTTAGACGACCCGTGTCGATTATGTCTAAATGAGAAGTTTTAATTCTAAACGCTAACAATGAAAACCGATTAAACTGTAGAAGTAAAATAGCAAACAACTGTATACACATAGTAGTTTTTACTTTAGGATAAAAATACACAAGAAAATGAAATAAAATGAAATAAATAGAACCTAATCTAGACCAAGATCTAAAAATGAAAAAGAAAAAAATCTAAGCACGCAAATTGTCTTCACTGTTACATGAAACGATAAGAGAAATGTATAAGCATAAGTAGTCTCTTTTGTAGAGAAAGAATAATAACAGTTGCATGGGAAACTTTTATTTGTGAGGTTAGGTATTTTTGTTTTCATCCGGGGTGCCACTGTTGGGGAGTTGGATTGTTACCCTATTAAAAACAACTGGGGTCTAACTTTACCTCCAGGCGGAAGCAAATAAATAAAAAATGGCGGCTCCGGAAGTTTCATATATGCATTCATGTGCAGGATTTGCAATGTCTAAAAATAATACGTCCAGTTTTGACCAACGACTCTGTCTGGCAAGCAAATTATGTGTGAAAAGCGAAGTATGAGATGGAAAGATTGTAGTGTGTGTGTGTGTATGTGTGTGTATGTATGTGTGTGTATGTATGTGTGTATGTGTGTATGTATGCATGTGTGTGTATGTGTGTGTATGTGTGTGTGTGTGCCTACATTACTTACATTCGGATTTCTTGTTTTGCTGGTTGTCGATACACAAGGCATAACTGGTTATTTTTTTTTTCAAAGTTTGCAGACATTTTTGCGACAATCGATAACGTTAGTCAAAAAACAATTTTTAGCCTCGGCACGTCGCCGGCCATAATTGAAAGGCTTTAGTCAATATTTTAACGGTGGGTCAAATTGGGAATTCTCCTAATTAGAATATAGGTAAAAAGGCGAACGAATCGGAGTCTATGAATGGCAAATGGAGAATTGCGCATGAAGACCGCAGAGAATTATTGGCAAAAGGGAAGAGGGTAACTTTGCGTACCACAACATACAATAGATTAAACAAAAGCAATTCACACGAATCAGCAAGTTATATTTTTAACTAACTTGATTCTGTTTCGTTTGCATGAGTTTCTTCAGAAGAACTAAATGCTCAAAGGAAGAGCTAGTTGAAGGTTGCCTACATTCATAGTTGAAGTGTTGTTATCAAACAAGACATATAGTTGACAATTCGTGTTTGTATCCATTTTAGAACAATCGTCTTCCACAATGTAGGTGATGGTAGCTAAACGAAAGACTTTCCATGAGAATTTTGGCAACCTTCCAGGGGTTCCTTCTGTAATTAACCGATTGTTTTCTAAAATAACTCTAACTAGAAATATATCAGAGCAAACAAATGCAAACAAGAGGATCACATCTAAAATATGAATCGTACCTGTCTGTTTTAACCTATATATGTATGTAGGTATGTGTGTATGTCTGCCTCAAACTTTTGACAAAGGCGACGGATTTTCATGAGATTTATATCGTTTTCTAGCTCGACCCCTCGGACAACAAATATCGAAAAATTGGCTAAAAACAATAATTCCTTCACCCACAACTGAGCACTTTTCTACAAGGAGGGGTTGCTTTTTTTTCGCCGATATTTTCGAAAGTCATCCCCTCTTTTCGATTGATTAGCCTTAATTTAAACCTATGTCACTTCCGGGTTGGCGATGAGCGCAGCGGTAAAGGCGTCACGTTTTTTTTTCATTTTCTTTTCCTCCTTCACGGTACGGGTTCGAGCCTGCTTACCTACTACCACTTTTTTTTTTGCTCCAGACACATCTCCAAACACCCGGCCTTGTCTATAATATAAATCTCACCTGTATGTTTAAATGTATGTATGTATGTATGCGTAAAACTTTCGATAGACGCGACAGATTTTCACGAGATTAGTATCGTTTTCAAGAGCGACCCTTCGGACGATAAATATCGAAAAACTGGCTAAAACATTAATTTCTTCACCCTCAACTGAGCACGGTTCTACAAGGAGGGGTCGCTTTTTTTTCGCCGATATTTTCGAAAGTCATCCCCCTTTTTCGATTGACTAGTCTTAATTTAAACCTACCCCACTTCCGGTTTGGCGATGGACGCAACGGCAAAGACATCACGTTTTTTTTTATACGTGCTGTACGGGTTCGATGCTGCCTGCCTACAACCATTTTTTTGTTTTTTTAAGGATAGTTACCCTTTCTATGTACAAACGGTTTAGTAACTTTTCTCCTGTCTCTTTCTACCATTCCATCATCCACACTGATCCCGTCTGAATCAATTGGGCATGTGGTGGCATGGGGGGAAAAGTGTCTGGTAATGTTTAATGCATCTAAAACTAAGCTGCTATCTTTACACCATGAACGCTCTGATCCCCATCGGCTGGGATAGAAGTATTCTGAAAACACGCATGTACCGTGCCACTGACAAAACCAAAGAGGTTAGACGCAACTAATTTCTACAACGCCACCTAACTTTTATATCGCTACCTGTTGGTCATCGTTATTTCCTTAACAACATTCTCTAAATTTCTAAACTTCATTGCTAATATCTGTAAGGCGAAACAGGCAACAAAATAAACATTACATTTTTAAGTCAATAATTTCAATTGTTTACTCACTATTGTAAGACACCTTTTAACATGATCTTTGTTTATTTTAAAGCATTTTAAATCTTATACTTATAAAGCTAGAAAAACAACGACAGAAGATACTTAAACAGAAATTCCTAACTATCGATTTAAATATTTTTTTTAAAAATTGTTAAATTAATTTTTTTTAAAATGTTAAATAGAGTTAGAAAAAAAACTTTGAGTAATATCTGCTCTGTACTTATAGAAAGTGAAATCCTTCGCGTCTTGGATAATTTTAATTCTTTGTCCCACCAAGTGACACTTTTAAGGTTTGTTGGATAATCATCTACATGAAATAACCCATGTGTCACAACCAGCCCTCGTGATGAGGGGATAATAATCATATAAGTAAATACAGAATCACTAATCAAAATCATTTTAGAGAGATATTTTGTAGAATAACCCCGTTACCCTAAAGAAAGCTAAAACGTTAGTTATAGTTAAGGTACGTTGTATGACTTTCTTAAGGTGATAGACTACTGTGTCTCGACTATAGCGAAGCGGCATTAATCCTAAGAAGTTTCTAGGGAATATCAAATTCACAAATAGTTCTTTGTTGCATGGATATCACCGTCAGGGGGGATGACGACGTTAGGTTTTGCAGTTCTTGCAGTGAGGTGTCGACGCCCACTTACATAGAGCGCCTGCTTTTCCAAATGATCAGTAAACTAGTACTGACCAGACTCTACGTTGCTTACCTTCGGTGATCTAACGAGAACCGGTGTGTCAACTTAACTTGATACTGCGATTTAATAAGACAATAGACTCTTTTATGCAAACCCCAACGACATGATTCATTTGTTTCTCTTATATTTCAGCCTCCACATAAACTCACGTAGATAACTGTCTTCCATTCAGCGATGCGTTCTATGGGGGCGTTCATTCTGCTTTTTGTATTGCAAAAAAATGTAGCTTTCATCGATATCAATATGGAGATCTGGGTCATAAGATATGCCTATACCTAAACTAAAGTATATAAACCTTACTCCGGCACATGTTTAGATAGGACTTACCAAATTAGGTAAAAGGCGTAAGCGCGCACTACAACAATCGTTTTCCTATAAATTGCGTGTCTCTTCTTTCAAATATCTCCTACTGGCTTTAAAAGAAGGGGATAAACCTTACAGATGTCAATTGTTAAGGGGAGAATAACTATCTGATAAACTCTGATTGGGCCACCTGGAGAAGGGGTGGATCTAATGATGATCTCGAAACCCTCGTTAATCTTTATGGAAAAAACATCACTGACAACACGTCTTTTTTTAAAACTAGAATTAAAGTGTAGTATCTGTTATACTATACTTAATCTTTCCTGTACTCGGCCAGTAAAAAAAAAATCTTCTAGGCTGAGGAACTTAATTTTCCTTCCAACCCAGGGTGCCTCTTTTTTTTTGGGGGGGGGGCTGGATTTCCCCCATATAAAAAAAAACGATCTTTCATCTAACTATGCCTTTGTGGGAAGGCAAGTTTAATAGGGACACTCTATAATGAATATGCTGGACGTAGTTAGCGATATCGTGTCCAAAAGAATATAATGGGATATTTTGAAATGCGAACGCGATTGAATCAGTTAAACGGTTTTTCCAACAATCGATAATTTAGTTCTAATACTACCGGAAGCGATAACAACGAATCCATCTTTTTTCAGATATGGTTACTACTACTACTACTACTACTACTACTACTACTACTGCTATGTGTTTTTTCTTATCAGTACACATGGGTTTTATCACAGCTATGACCTTACATCCGTTGCTTGTCGAAGGTCGGTCTAAAGGCCAGAGTGTCACTGGTCTAATGTTGAATTAATGTTTTCTTTTGTTAAATAATTCTGTTTATTATAGTGTTATTGGTGTTGGTTATATAGAGATCAATAATGTTCTAAGGTCATCTATGAAGATCGCGACAATGGAAGAATACGACGCAAATCTGTTTAGACATGAAAATGTACTTTAATGTTGTTGTTTTCGTTAACTATTATTAATTTATATTATCCTATATATATATAATATTTTAGTTGCAGAAATTACCTTCTGGACCAAATTACCGTAGGTTAGCAATAACAGATGTCACATGCAAATTTATTATGTCTTAACTATTATCCACTATCTTATGTAACTGTAGAACACCGTTTCATACATATTTATTCGTTATAATAAAAACCTACAATTCATCCCAGGGGCGCAATGAACACTATCGTCAAGACCTACAGAGAGTGCAGTTCGTATTTTCCAATCTATTACAAAAGACCTCCCGCCGACCCCACTCAACACCGGGAAATATTATTCACATTATAGATATACCTCCCTGTCTTCCTTCGTAACTGCCTCATGAACTCATATATACCATTACCTTTCCTCTCACAGTTAGAAAACAAATAATTCATCCCTTACAAAGATCTGACGAATTTCTTTCACTGGGAGTAAACAAATCGCTTATTCGGGAATACGACTGTTCATAGATAAACGAACACACTATACTTTTACAAAATATGTTCGTACGCTATTCACCCTGCAATCGTTTTAACGTGAAACAAACCAATTGTTCTTTTTTTCTTTTTTTCTACACCAGCACACAAAGTTAAACACACACACACACACGCAAACGCACGCACACACGCAAACCAACGCACACGCACACACATAAAGAGCTACACATTGAAAGAGAGAAAGATAGAGACCAATAAAGAGACACAAAAAGAGACAGAAAGAGACAGCAATATATATATATATATATATATATATATATATGAGAGAGAGAGAGAGAGAGAGAGAGAGAGAGAGAGAGAGAGAGAGAGAGAGAGAGAGAGAGAGAATCATCGTAATGTCTTCTGTTACTGTCGATATTTAGAAGGCCCGAACGTAATTCAGGAATCACACGTACACACACGTACAGATAGAGATAGATATATAGATAGATAGGGAGAGAGAGAGAGAGAGGAAGACAGACAGACAGACAGACAGATACAAATATATATATATAGAGAAAGACAGACAGTGAGAGAAAGAAAGAGACAGAGTCCGAGAAATATTAAATCATCGTCTCCGTGATAAAACTTTAACCCCATTTCATTCACGCGCCCCGTTAGGTTTAAATATCGTTATTTCGGAGTCCCCACGTTGTACTTTACCATGGCCCACTCGATTAAAATTTTACTTTCATTTTTTTTTTTCTACACCTTCTTTTCCTTCTGGCATCCTACGGTCGCGCTTCGCTAATGCAGGTAATTTTTTTATCCTTTTTTTTTTCGCTTGAACCGATAATCGGTGCAATTTACATTTTTTTTTATATATGGATTTACTTACATTTTATAATTTTTTCTTTCCGGAGGCCTCGCATGGAGATGAACTCTTATTAAATGTTTCCTTTTTTATTTTTACACGCAAATACGTCGTAATGCAAAATACTATTGAAGTTTAAAACTATTTGTTTATACTTTAATCTGTTATAACTATCATTAAATGATTTTTACGCAAATAGGTCACAAAGCTAAATATATTGCTTTTGATTATTACATACGTTGTATTTCAGGTTAATTTCTTGCCAACCACACACTCACAAAATGGGTGTCTATTCCGAAAGCCGTTCTTAACATACGTAGATTTGGGGTGTCCATACCGAATGCTGTTCAGAACATGAGGAGGTTGGTGGGTGGGCTACGACAACAACACCAATCGTACTTTAATTGTTTACGCGGAGGCAACGTTGATTAACGGGTCCTGCTAGTTATTAATAAATATTATTACATGAAAAATCATTTTAAGTTTCGTTGTTAGATGAACATGGGATCAGTTCAAATTCGATGACTGTCTTTTTTTCTTTCTTTTTTTTTTGCTTCGGCTTCTTTCACTTAACGTTGTCACTTGTCACGTCTGCTTTCCTCAATTTTAGATGCATAATACTAAGTAGACTTTTAATGGGAAAGATTACTGATTTAGTAATATTTAATAAAAGCAACAACATAAAAATACTTTTGCTATGTAAACAGGTATTTTCGCGCGTTTTTCCATAACCACAATTATTTTTATAGATTATCTGTTCTAAATTGTTTTTTCTTTATATGTACGCACAAATTTCAGCGATACTGTTATCTTCAATCCATGATTTGTCTTGATGTGATGTAGAGGCAAAAAGATTACCGATCTTGTTATTATACAATGTAAATAATAATAATAATAATAATAATAATAATAATAATAATAATAACAATAATAATAATAATAATAATGATAATAATAATAATAATAATGATGATGGTGATGATGATGATGATAATGATGATTATAGTAGTAGTAATAATAATAAAAATAAAAATAACAATAATAATAATAATAATAATAATAATAATAATAATAATAATAATAATAATGTCACTTAATCGTATGGGACATGGGCAGCCAAATATATAAACATATACAAGCAAGAAGACTGGATGTTGTAATAAATGACAAGAACGAAAAATCCTATCAAATCGTAGACTTTGCCGTCCAGCTGACCGCAGGGTGAATATCAAGGAAAAAGAAAAACGGAGCAAATACATAGAGCTGGCCAGAGAGATGAAATGGATATGAAAGATGACGAAAATCAAAATAATACCTATAATAGTAGGGGCACTAGGAACAATTCCGAGATACTTTAAAAGAAGAATGGCAGAAATTGGAGTCAGAGGAATGGCTGGAAAGATACAACGAATTACAATAATGAAAACAGCTAAAATATTAAGGAAAACCCTTGAATGCGGAAACTAAAACACATGCGCTAAATGAGCGGGCCAGACAAACTGCTGCAAAGACAAAGCATGGAAAAGCGTTACATGGAACCAAGAACATTAAAGCTGCATATCTCTAAGTTCGCTATCCCCTTCCCCCATCCTCTCCCATTGCCCCATCACCTCCCCCAAAAGAGTGATACTAAATAGCTGGGAAGGTCCAAGAAGGATAGAAAAACCGAGGAGAGGACACTGACCAGACCTCCGCTGGACAAGCGCAAAGACACCTGGGACCTTGGGGAGGCTTATTGCCACTCAAATTCCAGTGGAGACCAATGGCCCCTGCCAGCGAGAAATCAATGGTAAGCAGCTGTTGCGATAACGCAAATTCATTTGCAAATTTTACCGAAAGAGGTGGAGAGAACTGGACACCTGGGGAGGCTTGTGCCACTCAATTTCCAAGGAACAACACCGATTATTGTCAAGAAGAGATCTTTGATGACCTGCGTGAAAGCTCCTTGTGCGCCAATAATAATAATAATAATAATAATAATAATAATAATAATAATAATAATAATAATAACAATAATAATAATATTAAAATAAAATAATAATAAGTATAAGGATAATAATAGTAATAATAATAATAATAATAATAATAATAATAATAATAATAATAATAATAATAATAATAATAATAATAATAATGGGAAGCGCCGTTATACTGGAAATCTGGGGAGATTTGTTGTCGGCCAAACTACATGAAACACTCTTTGCTGTCAGAAGGTAATCTCTGATGATGATCTTTGTGAGAACTCCTAGCGACTACTACTACTACTACTACTACTACTACTACTACTAATAATAATAATAATAATAATACCCCTCCAAAACGTGTCGGCATCAACTGCATCACACCAAATTGTCTTGGAGAGCCAAGAAAGATGGAAAGACCAAAACAGAGAATTCACCAGACCTCCACTAGATGAGTGCGAAGAGGAATCCTTTTGTCACCCAAATTCTAGTGAAGATAATGATCGTTGACAGCGAGAGATCAATGGAAAGCGGCCATTGCGATAACGCAAAATCATTTGCAAAGGTTATCAAAAGAGGTGGAGCGTACTGGAAATCTGGGGAGACTTGTTGTCACTCATATTTCAAGGAACACCACCGGTTGTTCTAAAAAGGGAATGTTTGATAATGACTTGTTTGAGAGCTCCTCGTGCGTACTAAAAAAACAAAATATACAACTGACAGTAATGATAAAAAGAGTTGAAAAGTTAAGCAGCTACAAACCCACCAAAACTACAAACACACCAAAACTACAAACACATCAAAATTACAAACACACCAAAACTACAAACACACCAAAACTACAAACACACCAAAACTACAAACACATCAAAATTACAAACACACCAAAACTATTAATACACCAAAACTACAAACACACCAAAACTACAAACACATCAAAATTACAAACACACCAAAACTATTAATACACCAAAACTACAAACCCACCAAAACTACAAACACATCAAAACTACAAAAAAAACAAACAAACAAACATCAAAACTACAAACACATCAAAACTACAAAAAAACATTAAAACTACAAACACATCAAAACTACAAAAAAAATAAACATCAAAACTACAAACACACCAAAACTACAAACACATCAAAACTACAACGGAAATAAAGCTAAAAGATGGCAGAAACAACACGTAACCTGCAAGAAATCATACAAAACCGTTTTTCTCCTTCTCCACTCCCTCTAGAAATTAATGGTAAGCGGTTATTGCAATAGTGCACAGTCATTTGCAAAAGTTATCAGAATGTGAAGCGTACTAAAAATCTGGGAAGACTTATCACCTCCATGGAACAGTACCGGTTATTATCAGTAAATAATCGCTGATGTTGTGTGAGAACTCCTAGTGAGTATTTAATAATAATAATAATAATGACATTATTATTATTATTATTATTATTATTATTATTATTATCACCAATAATGACATTATTATTATTATTATTATTATTATTATTATTATTGTTGTTGTTGTTATTATTATTATTATTATTATTATTATTATTAATAATAATAATAATAATAATAATAATGATAATATGGAAAACGGAGAACGTCAATATAATGGCAATAACTGAAGGATCACCAAGAAATACCCGAAAAAAGACCCTTGAAAATGGTTGTAAGGGAAGAATGTAGTTATACATTGGTGACAGATATGAAAATAACTGAAATCTTGCGGATAATTTTCCAATATGAAAACCAACCAACATACACTATGAACATTAACAAATCAGGTAAGAATTGTAATAAAGATAATGACAAAAATAAAATAAAAAAAAAAAAAACATGGCAGGAACACCACGTCTGAAACTGTCGGGTATATCTTTTAAACTGTCCCCCAACACACGAAATGACGTGAGCCTCGACTAATGCCACATAAAATAATCGCAAATGACCAAAGAGGATCTGAAGACCGAAGATGGAGAACTAACTGGAAAAGAACAGATAATGCTGGGGTCTTTTTTTTTACACAGGAATCACCACTTATCAAAGCCCGGAGGCCACTCGAGAATAAGGGTTAATGGATATATATATATATATATATATATATATATATATATATATATATATATATATATATATATATATATATATATTAGTCATTGTGATTATAGCGTAGTAAACATAAGTTCTGGGAATTTTGTAAATTGGATTACTTAGGGGGGCAGTTCATCAAGAACTTGTTTACGTTAGACTTGAAGACAATCAGATTGTAGTTAGCTGGAAAGCTTAGGGAGGATTATTGTCGCCTAACTCCCAGAGGAGACTAACAGTCGTGGCAAAAGAAAACTCAACTATAGGAGGTTGCTATAATAGCACAGGTGGTAGAAAGGATGAAATTATTAGATGCAAACTCCGAGAAGGAGGATCATTCAACTCACGAGAGAAAGAGAGATATACTCTCATAATCTCCATAGATTTTCCCAACGGGAGGGAATATTTACGCAGCTGAATCCTTCTAAGACTGGCGGTAAAATTTAAAACAAATAGACACTATTTTTTAAACATGGTGTCAAAAAACGGGGAGATTACTATTAAGCACTAAAATATTGGAATTTTGAGACATGGCATACACCAGCCATATTCAATTAGGTAAAAAGGTTTACTAAAGTTTTGTATAGGTAAAGAGCAAGATACTTTGAAAGCAATACTTAATATACAAAACTTAATAAGCCGTGACCTTAGTTTATAGGAGAATTATTTATTCACACACACACACACACACACACACACACACACACACACACACACACACACACATATATATATATATATATATATATATATATATATATATATATATATATATATAAGGCACACTGTCTGTATGCGTTTGTGAGATCGTTGTCTATAAACTTTTGAATGGGGATTGTTATTGTTGCTGCTCATTTCTGAGTTTTTAGGTCTTTCTCTCCCCCTCTCTCTTCGTATATATATATATATATATATATATATATATATATATATATATATATATATATATATATCAAATTTTAGTCATTCAATGAATTAAAAAAATTATTCAATGAATTAAAAATTGGACTAAAATTGGATTTATTTGCTCTGTCTTGTATATCGAGCAATTTTTATTTAGATAGTATAGTACTTATAGAATATTACTGCCAATGATATTTTGTAAAACTTATAATCATAGGTTTCCATACAAGTTAATTGTTAGATAATTTATTCTGAAGAATATATTTAAATATATATATATATATATATATATATATATATATATATATATATATATATATATATATATTCGAAATATGAGGTTAGAAAGACAACCACGTGCGTATCTGTATTTTTTTTAAATAAACAAAATTTATTTATTTAAAGTTTCAAATTTTCGGCTTATAAAGTGGATTACTACTAAACTATATATATATATATATATATATATATATATATATATATTATATATTTATATATATTTATATACTTATATATATATATATTTATAAATATATAATTTTATACATATATTTATATATATATATAAATTTATGCATATATTTATATATATATATATCTATATATATATTCGTCAGATCGATGCCTACTTGACTTATTAAATTGTAAGGTTGATATGGAATCGTTTCTTATTTTTTTACACACTAATTAATTGTCATTAAATCCCTTTTAATTAATTGCTATTACCCTTCTACCTCCTTGTAATTAATTGCTCCACTTATTAATTAAAGTACAAGCTTTCTTCTTCCTCACGTCGCCATCTTCATTTCTGATCTTGGTCTGTCTTTCATGCCATCTACCTTCCTTTCGTCATTTCCCTTGTCAAAATCCGATTTTCCGTTAAATATATATATATATATATATATATATATATATATATATATATATATATATATATACCATATAACTACTTCATTTACTCACATAAATTTAATATACGAAAGTATAGATTTATGCGTAAACTTTAAGTATTTACTTCAAAACTGCTCAATACGTAGGTAGAGCTAGTTAGTAATTTATAAAATATATATGGCGATTAAGCTACACTGAATATTCTGCGTTTCATCCACTATAGGATTCGTCAGGCATAAGAATCCTAGAGTGGATGAAACGCGGAATATCCAGTGTAGCTTAATCGCCATATATATTTTATAACTAACTATATATATATATATATATATATATATATATATATATATATATATATATATATATATATATGAGAGAAAGAAAATTAAAACTGTAACTGTGATCACACATATGTATATACATATATATATGTATATATATGTGCATGTATGTGTGTACACATAGGTATATTTATATATATATATATAAAAAAAGGAAGGAAAAGATCTACCTTAAACCACTAACCTAGTTCTAAGACAGATCCTTTGTTCGATAAAATGCATGCCCATTGGCTGATAGGAAGGGGCGCGGTGGATGCTAGAAAGCTGATTGGCTAACTAGAAATCCTCAACATATATATAAACAAGAATCAACCACAGAATTCGCGCATAAGCCTGACGAATCCTATAGTGGATGAAACTCAGAATATTCAGTGTAGCTTAATCGCCATATATATTTTATAAATTACTATATATATATATATATATATATATATATATATATATATATATATATATATATATGTATATACACACACATACATATATTCCCTTTATAATATTTAGTGTTGTTTAATAATCATTTTGGACTTTTAAGGTGGTGGTTGTAATGATAAAAGGAAAAATGATGTGGACCGACAACCTTCGGTTCCAATGGATCTTTTAGCACCTGTTCTACTCATTGATGTTGGCAACCTTCCTCTTCATGATTCTACAAGGAATAGATAAAATCTATACCTCCACTCTTAATTTCTCACCTTCTTTCTTTGTGTCGCTCTGTGTGTGTCTCTCTCTCTCTTTTTCTCTCTGCATATATATATATATATATATATATATATATATATATATATATATATATATATACTAGCAAAAGTACCCGTCCTTGACTGGGTTCAAAAACAGCATACAGAAAATGGACTCTGATTTATGGACGTATGATAGGTTATGAAAAGGAAGGGTTGTAAAGCGATAGCTTCGAATTTGATGGTATCAAAACCAAAGCAAAATATGATGAAAGTAAAAATAAAATAGATAAACCCCATAATTTATTATACCATACCTGTTCACACTGAAACACTTATCACAATATTCTGTGGATCTATATTAAAAAACATTGTTAAACTTTGTGACATATTTTTATTCTATGGAGGTCATGCGCGAACGAACACCCCATGATTTTATTATACCATATTTCTTCAAACTGAAACATTATTATCAAAGTATACTTACGCAGATAGACATGAAAAGTCTTTATACAGGGTTTGTGCATATTTCCATTCTATGGAGGTCAGGCGCGAACGTAGACCCCACAATTTTATTATACAATCTCTATTTCAGTTAAAACATACTTATCAAAGTATTCTTATGTACATCTATATCAAAAACACTTGTAAACGTTTTTTTTTTCCTTTTAAAATTTTTTATTTCCATACTTTGTGGACCAAGCGCGAACGCAGACCCCACAATTTTAATGAACCACCGTTCTGCCAGATCAAACATACCCATTCCTGTGTCTCGATACATCTTCTATCATTATATGTGATCAGTTTTCTATAATAGTCAACAATATAGGAGCCTATTCGTGACCAAACACACACACACACACACACACACACACGCGCGCGTGCGCACGCGTTCAGTTTTATATTATACTAGCAGGGGTGCCCGGCGTTCCTCGGGTGTTTGGAGGTGTATGCTGTGCAAAAAAAGCAAAAAAAAAAAAAAAAAAAAAATGGTTAATTTTTTAAAACTTTGACCCCTATTAATACCCCTTAAAATTTATTGTTTCGGGCTCAAATCACTTTATTAAGTTAGATCCATGTTCAAGGAACCTACATCTAAAATTTCAAGTGTCTAGACCCAAAATTGTCGGAGGAGTTTGGTAGAGTTCTTAAAGGTCAAATCGTTGAAATTTGACCCCTTAACAGCCAAATTTCTGGCTGACACCCGTCACATCGATTTTCCCAAAACTCAATACCCGGTATTTCAAATTTCGAGTCTATAGACTAAAAATTGACAGAGTTATTGCGTAGGGAAATGTACACAGACACACAGACACACAGACAGACACGTTCACTTTTATATATATATCTAGAATATATATATATATATATATATATATATATATATATATATATATTCTAGATAGAAAGATATCAAAAACTTAAGAATGATTGAATTTCAACAAGGGTCGTTGATAGTGCTCAATCAAAGAGATCACATTATATATATATATATATATATATATATATATATATATATATATATATATATATATATTAAATCATTCTTTACGCAAATGCAGTCATATCCTGCTACGATGTGTAGACCGTTTCGATCATAATTGATCTCATCAGGCAAAAAGATTAAAAAATTACAAAATGTGAAAAGGGGTTCAAGACCATTTTCAATTTTAGAACAGAGAAAATATACTTCGCCATGACTGGCGAGAAGTAAAGTTTTTTTATCTATTTAAATTTAATTACAAAAATCAAATTTCAGTTAAATTATTGGTGAAAGGATTAGAGAGAGTGATAAGAGGGGAAGGGTAATATAAATATATGGACGGGGTATGAATTCACTAAAAGGGAGAAATGTAGAGGAAAGGGGTGAAAACAGTTCACATATAACAAGCGACCGTATCAGTAGACGATATTAACAATTTTATGATTCAAGTCATTTAAAAGTTTCTTAGCTATGGGGGAAAAAAGGTTAGCTGAATTGGGTCAGATTGAGTATCTATAAAACACGACGTTTGTTATTCAATTTTTTATTTTTATTTTTTCTAATTTTATCTTTTTTTTTTAAATTAAACTAAATATAACCGGCAATTGGATCCCTTATGCATATCAGTTGTGTTATAAAATTGGTAATAATCGGTTTATTACTCAGGAGTGTGGGAAGTGAACCGTGGGTGTAACTCTCGCTTCTTTTATGTTTACTTTAGTCCTCATATTCTATTAGCTATATTTCTGACAAAGGGAGAAGAATTGTTGTTATCTGAGTTGGAATCTATTGATCTCAAACTCATCGTTGCCCAACTTTTGATCGTGAAGTAGTAATTTGACTTTATTTTATTTCAGCTCCTTACATCAATCGGCTCCATGCTCTGTCTGGAGCAATTTTTACATAAAATAAAATAAACTAGTAAATCTTGTATAAGCAAATAAATAAACATAGACACATATTTACCATTATGTAAATAAACATAGACACATATTTACCATTATGTAAATAAACATAGACACATATTTACCATTATGTAAATAAACATAGACACATATTTACCATTATGTAAATAAACATAGACACATATTTACCATTATGTAAATAAACATAGACACATATTTACCATTATGTAAATAAACATAGACACATATTTACCATTATGTAAATAAACATAGACACATATTTACCATTATGTAAATAAACATAGACACACATTTACCATTATGTAAATAAACATAGACACATATTTACCATTATGTAAATAAACATAGACACATATTTACCATTATGTAAATAAACATAGACACATATTTACCATTATGTAAATAAACATAGACACATATTTACCATTATGTAAATAAACATAGACACATATTTACCATTATGTAAATAAACATAGACACATATTTACCATTATGTAAATAAACATAGACACATATTTACCATTATGTAAATAAACATAGACACATATTTACCATTATGTAAATAAACATAGACACATATTTACCATTATGTAAATAAACATAGACACATATTTACCATTATGTAAATAAACATAGACACATATTTACCATTATGTAAATAAACATAGACACATATTTACCATTATGTAAATAAAGATATGTTTTGTTTCGTTTTTAATCACAAGTCGCGGAGTAGTGCTAATTGTAAACAGACACTCGACAAACGTAATGACGTGATCAACTGAATATACGACGAAACGTAGGAAGAGGGGTAGTGTGTCCAAGCGAACCCAGCACTCTGAAAGTCGCTCACCGACACTAACGCGTGGGCGATCAATAAAACAAAACATTGCTGCTTGCTATGACCGCGGCTAGAGGAAGAGCGAGCGTTTGCGGCCGACAAAGCTACCGCGTGTAACAAGCAACAGTACCTGTGTCCTATCGCACTTTTTCGCTATTACCGTCGCCGCTTATTCCTTTGCAAGGATGACGATCACTTTACTTACAAGCGCCTCAATGCATTTGCGAACTAAGGTATATTATGTACTGAAAGCTGATAGCGTTCCGAATCGAACGTTAACTACGAGAAACGCAAGCAAAAGTGACAGACGCATTGACTAAAGAGAACGAATTCACGCGACACTATTCGATGGACAATCATTTTTTTTTTTTTTCTGAGCTGTGCTCTTTTTTTTTTTTTTTTGCCTATATGTATTAAAAACGTAAAAGATCGATTTACCTATTCTGCCTATGCATTATCGTTTTTGTTTTAATGGCTGTTAGCAGGCAGACCCGACATTTTCCAGGATTGAATGATTGGTTGGTTGGTTGTTTTTGTTTTACGGCATATCAACCCTTTTCGGGTTATTTAATGCCGAATCCAAAGATTTTGGAGAATTTTTTTTTTTAATAGAGTATATTTATTGTTTTCACGTCGGTTTCTATTCAACCCATAGTTGGGACCCTAACAGGTACTACCTCTCCGGGTTAGAGTGGACCTGGGAGCAATGGTAATTAAAGGGTGGCTCCACACTCCCCAAAGCCCACAAGCTGGGGCCTCACCACTGGATATAGTTTAAGGTCATATCCAGGACCCCCATTGAGAGACTTTTACCCTCTGCAGGGGGGGGGGCAGTCGGCGTATTCTAATGCCCCACCGACAGGGCCGAGGATTGAATGAAGATCAACAAGTGTTCCACCCTCCCATATTTTTACTTCATCGAAATCGGTGAAATCGCCCCCCTTTTTTTTTTAAATCAAATCGCTTGATTGCCTGATCGAGTTAGAGATCCCCCACCCGCAATGCACCCGAAGGAAACTTTACATGCCTACCCGCAATGACTTGATCCAAAATACATTGTAGTCTATATTGCACTGTAGAGAATTTACTGTTGATTTATAAAATGATCAGTAAATAATGACTTCATTTAAAGTTTAAAATGCAAAAGTCAAGTATCAGTGTTCAATTGTGCTCTCACCAGAAACACCCATTTCAAACGCGCCCATGTCTTAGAAAAGAACCAACTGATGATTTTATGAGATTATTTTTACAAGATCACTTGAATTAAAGTTAAACGTACAAAAGTTAAGTATCGTGGTTCAATTGTGATCTAAAAAAACAAAAAAAAAAAAAGCATTCATTTCGAGCGGGTTCCTATCTTATAAAAAAATCTGCAGTTGATTTTATAGACTGGGCCTTTCTGCTTATGGGGTGATAAAACTTCTCAAATGCACTTGTGATGCTAGCTACTCTCTCTCTCTCTCTCTCTCTCTCTCTCTCTCTATATATATATATATATATATATATATATATGTATATATATAAATATAACTACTTCATTTACTCACATAAAATTAATATACGAAATTATAGAGTTATGCGTAAATTTTTATTAAGTATTTACTTCAAAAGTACTCGACACATAGGTAGAGCTAGTTAGTTATAAAATATATATGGCGATTAAGCTACACTGAATATTCCGCGTTTCATCCACTCTAGGATTCTTCAGGCATAAGAATCCTAGAGTGGATGAAACGCGGAATATCCAGTGTAGCTTAATCGCCATACATATTTTATAACTAACTAACTAACTAACTAACTAACTATATATATATATATATATATATATATATATATATATATATATATATATATATATATATATATAAGAGAAAGAAAATTAAAACTGTAAGTTGAACTTTACCATCAAAATTTCTTGTTTGACTAGATACTCTAAAAAACAATTTACAAAGTCCTTATTCCACGGAGTTTCAACTGGTATTGGATTGAAGTTTATCATTGCGTATAATAGCTAAACATTACATCCTTTTGATTTCAGCCGTTTCCGAGTATATATGGAAACGAAAAACACGCACACACAATGTTCCTTCTATATGATAATAAAGATGCTTTATAATCACGTTGACGAATTGGTTCTTGGTAGACCATCAAAGTTAAGCAATGTTCAGACAGATCAATACCGGGTGGGTGCGCTCTATGTGTGAGGATGATGAAATCTACTTACAAAAGAAAAAAAATTAAATTAAAAAAAGGAAAATATATTTCTGAACATTTTTGAGATGATGAGTTAATGCTTCATATTATTTCCATTCTTTGGACTACTGTTCTCATCTTGAATGCCATTCGCATAACGTTTCCACCGATGTAACCTCCGACCTTCTTCAGGTGTACTTGATCATAATCCATTGTAAATTCCCGAGTTTGAGAGAAAGATTCCCGAGTTCTACAAGATACACGTGAAAAAAGTCGGAGGTTACATAAACCGAAACAGTGTGCAATTGAGATTTAAGATGAGAGCATTAGTCCAAATAATCCGAATACTACGAAGAAAATTGAAGAGTTCGAATGCAAAACGCGATAAACGCATTCTAATACTCGATCCAGCGCTTCTACACTATTGGGACGAGATTTTGTAGTCGATAAATTAAGTTTTCAGATAATAAAAAATGGTTTCAACTGATTTTTTTTGTCAATTCTAATAAGTTACAATGGTAGCTTCCAAATTATGTAGTCGGAATTACTTGAATGTTACTGAATTATTAAAAAAGAAAACAATTTTAATCATGTTAGCAGATAAAAAATGGCCGCCATCTTGTTTAAATCAAAACGGAAAATTACCTCCATTTTGAACACTCCTGTGTCTTACGATCGTTTTCATCGAATTTTATTTTTTTACTTTCTTTTATAAATAATTTTCTACCTCATCGATTTTCGTAATTTTTTGGATATAATCATCTTCAAAAAAAAAACGAGGAATACGTAGATACGATTGTTTTCATGCGAAATTCAGTTTTACGATTTCCGAAATTTCATCCTATTTGTGTAGAAGCGCCCTCGATCCTAATATGATACCGGCATAACTTGTTTTATTTTATTTTTATAAAATTAAAACAAGGTTTCAGTCGAAGCACTAAATTAATAAAGTAAGGGACACATTGATCTCTGAGAACTCGCCGAATTAAAATTAAAAAAAAGAGGAGATCGATATTTTTGTATAGGGTATGGAAATTTCTTTTACATAAAAAATGATTTTTCCTTGTAGCATGCCAATCAGATCTCCATTCAAGAGTGTCCTCAATCTCTCAGCGTGACTATACGTTGGCTCATATGATGAATGGCACATTTTCTCATAGTGATGGTATCTCATCTAAAAGACACTTAACTAGATAATCAACCAGACCAGCTAAATTTTTGCCCTGGAATCCAGAAAATAAGATAAACCATAACATAAGTAAATGGCAAATTGGGACGATGAAAATTAGTGTTCACTTTACTAATATATATATATATATATATATATATATATATATATATATATATATATATATATATAAGCAATTAGTAAAGATTAAGTTTAGAAGCCAAAAGATTTTGTAAACTTGGAGTAAATATAAATATTAATATTACCTCAATATAACCCCAATCAAATAAAAAAACTCAATACAAATAAAATAGGAAATAGAGCGTGTTCCAGAAGAATGCAATTTTAAAATTACAAATATTTTTTACATGAATTTATTGTTCGACATGATAGTCAAATATGTTGAAATTTCAATATAATTTATTTGAGTAACCTGTCGAACAATTCATGGTAAATATATTTTTAAGTTTTAAAGTTGTATTCCCCCCCCTCTCTCTCTCTCTCTCTCTCTCTCTCTCTCTCTCTATATATATATATATATATATATATATATATATATATATATATATATATATATACAGTGATGATCATATTTATTGGCACGGTAAAATAAAAGTTAAATTTTGTCTAATAAATTCTAAAAAAGGGATTAAATTAAAGAAAATAACAAAGTATATTATGTATTTTTAACTGGCCTTTCCGATGCAGCAATCGGATTTTAGAAAAAATAAATAACAAAGGAACAACAAACATAATTGCAAAAAACCCTTGTTCAAAATTATTGGCACGGCTTTGTTTTTCTTTTAGTATCAGTATAATATCAATCAATTTCCGGTTTACGTGCTTTCTGAACTTTTTTATAGCCATATTATGCTTGTTTAACGCTAATTCAGTGAATAATTTTTTTCAGATAATTTTTAGATAGCGATTTATTTAAACTATTATAAGTGACTAAATTATAATTTTCAATCGCCATGGTTAAAACTAAGGAACACAGCGAAGACGTCAGGAAGCTTGTTGTAGCATGCCATACCAATGGGGAGGGCTATGATAAGATTTCAAAGAAGCTAAACCTTCCCAAATCCACTGTTAGAGCCATAATAAACAAGTTCAAATCGCAAGGCCACGTTATGAGTTTAGAGGGTAGAGGGAGAAAAAGGATTCTTTCCCCAAGAGATGAACGGAAAATTGTTCGACAAGTAAAACAAAACCCAAGGATATCTGTTGGGGAGATTGTTGATGAACAGAGCACCTCTGGAGTGAATGTATCTCGACATACAGTTGGTAGAGTTTTGAAGAGAGCTGGTTTAAAAGCATGTCGTCCGAGAAAGACTCCCTTATTGAAGCCTATGCACCTGAAAGCAAGGCTAGCCTTTGCAAAACGTCATATTGATAAAGATGTTGCATTCTGGAAACGTGTTCTATGGACTGACGAAACGAAAATAGAGTTATTTGGCCATAATAAAGTGTCTTATATTTACAGAAAATCTGGCGAAGCTTTCCTGCCTAAGAACACCATACCCACAGTGAAGCACGGTGGAGGCAGTTTGATGTTTTGGGGATCCTTTGCTGCCTCTGGACCAGGGCGACTTGTTAAGGTCACAGGTAGCATAAAAAGGAAGATTATGTTAAAATATTGGATGAAAACCTGAAAGACTCTGCTAAAGAGCTCTCACTTGGTCGTCGTTGGTGGTTCATGCAAGATAATGACCCAAAGCATTCGGCTAAACTGACTAAGAAATGGCTTGAGGACAATCATATTAATGTTTTGGAGTGGCCATCACAAAGCCCAGACCTTAATCCAATTGAAAATTTATGGAGAACATTAAAATTGAGGGTAATGCAAAGGAAGCCTAAGAATCTTATTCAATTGGAGGATTATTGTCAGGAAGAGTGGGCTAAAATTACTACTGAAGAGTGCAACAACTTGGTTGTAAACTATGAAAAGCGACTGAGGAAGGTAATCAAGGCCAAAGGCTATACAATTGATTATTAAATAAATCGTGCCAATAATTTTGAACAAGGGTTTTTTGCAATTATGTTTGTTGTTCCTTTGTTATTTATTTTTTCTAAAATCCGATTGCTGCATCGGAAAGGCCAGTTAAAAATACATAATATACTTTGTTATTTTCTTTAATTTAATCCCTTTTTTAGAATTTATTAGACAAAATTTAACTTTTATTTTACCGTGCCAATAAATATGATCATCACTGTATATATATAATTTTATTTGATTTAGGTAAACAAAATTATCATAAGCAACTACAATAATTTAAATCCACTGCTTCAGTCTTAAAAGACATCTCTAGGCGACAATATACCTTTGTTCTTACTCGAGGTCAGTCATTTAGTGAAAATGAAAACCGATTATTAAAATTAAAAAAGAAAAATAGAAATAAGAGAAATAAAAAAAGAAAATGGAGGAAAGGGAAAAGTTTTGGAGAGCTTTTCTTCAGACTTATCATCGTGAACAATATTTTATAAGAAAGAGGGGGCAATAGTTTAATCAGTTATCAGTGAACGTGTTTACAGTTACTTAAATTATGTCAGAACGCCCACGTGTGTTATATGATCGGAAATAACTAATCTGCCAATTGAATGCCGAATATGAATGGGGGAAGTGGAAAGGAGGAAGTCTTTTTTAACTGTCTCAATCTGCCTAGGAGTTAAAATCCATTTGTCACTGGATGTTTATGCCCGGCGTCGTTAACAATAACCTTAGTTAAATTTGTTGATAAAGAGCTAATCTGAAGTAAAAATAAAGATTTTATTTAACATCTTATAAAAATTTATTATGAAAATCTAGCGTTTTATTTCAGCTGAAATATCTATCTATCTATCTATCTACCCCCTCTCTCTCTCTCTCTCTCTCTCTCTCTATATATATATATATATATATATATATATATATATATGTATAGAGTAAGAGAGAGAGAGAGAGAGAGCGAGAGAGAGAGAGAAAGAGAGAGAGCGACAGAGATAGCGAGAGAAAGAGATTCCTCGTTGATTTCGATGTATGAGGTTAACCCAACAATTAAGTTGTCCACAATCCATATAATTTAATTGTTCACAGTGCGGAAGGCTTGTGTAAAACAACTGTCAATTCCTGTCGGTGCAATTGAATGTCACGGAAAGAACAGACAGTAGTTCTCAAGCTTTATATCAGACGAAGACTAAGAGTGCAACTCCTTCAATGGTTTTAAATGCGCGCACAGATATAAACCTGGAAATTTCTACCTTCTGGCGCAATACATGCAGCGCCTAGTTTACTCAAATGACATCCATCTGGTAGTGATACGGCATAATCACATTGACATCACCGAAATTAAGCAACAATGAGCCTGACCAGTATCATATGGGTGACCATTTACGAATATATATATATATATATATATATATATATATATATATACCGAATCGTATCAACGACGAACTAGCTTCATCAGATTTAACAGAAAAACCTGTTCAAATCTGATGAAGTTACTCGGTCGTGTATACGATTAAGTAACTGAAACATGTGTAACTAAGCAAATAAAACGGTAATAATAATAATAATAATAATAATAATAATATATATATATATATATATATATATATATATATATATATATATGTATATGTATATGTACATGGAAAAACGAAGAGTTAGAGATATTATTTAAAAAGAGACATTGGGATAATGTACTTATCGCAAGACGTCACATTTCTCATCTGTTACTTAACAACTCCTCTCCTCTTCTGATGAGAAGCATTAGGCTTCGAAATACCTAGATATTTTCCAATATGCTTTATAATGTGGAACATAGATGCCAATGGTATCAATTCGTCACAGGATTGGTCCAAAAAAATATTTGATCTCGTCATAAGCGAGTCCATAGTCTGTTATGTTATCCATTGCGCCAATCACTAAGTCTGCGTTATTCGTTCCAATAATTTACCATCGCGTTCTTTAGTATTTTTTTCTTTTATCATCTTCCCGGAATTCATATTGATTCGTTTAAAACGTTTGCATATGAATTGGAACGGCTTTAAATAATCATGGTTTCTATATTCCAGCATAAATGGAATGATATATTTTAATATGAGCGTAGAGTCTAGAATATTCGGTATGAACGTATGGCCTCCATTTGATGGAGATTTGATGATAATCGAACTGTTCCTTTTATGATTGATATCATTTTATTGGTTTTCATGTACTGTTAGAACAGTGACGCTTTCTTCTTTCCTTTTCTCCTCCCTCCATCTCTCTCCCTCTCTCTCTCTGTCTCTCACGCACACACACACACACACACACACACACACACATATATATATATATATATATATATATATATATATATATATATATATACAGTAAGTTATAGAAATATATATGAAAATTAAGCTACGCAGAATTTTCCGCATTTCACTCTCGCGAGAACTCGTTAGGCTAATGCACGGAATTGATGTTACCGTTTGTTTGTTTTAGTATTACGTTTGCTATTTAACAATCAGATTCTTTGTTATTTCTGTCCCTGTTTTAGCCGCCAAAGGCTCAGTTCACTTGTATTTATTTTGGTTATTTTGGAGATGAGATCTTATTTTTAAATATTATGTGAATACATAAAATACTACTACTACTACTACTACTACTACAAATAATAATAATAACAACACATATCTCTATCTATCTATCTATCTATCTATCCTTCTATTCTACTATTATATAAAAGGAACTTGGTGTACATGTATGTGGATTCGTTCCCTATAGACTTGAAAACGGCTAGGTCGAGTTTTATGAAGTTTCACATGAACGTACTTTATATGTGTCTGACAGTGTCCTTAGATAAGGTTTGTATCGGAATGTCTCCGATAAGTATCGATAATCGATAATTATCGTAATGTCTCCGATAAGTATCGATAATCGATAATCGAAATAATCCAATGAAAGAAGAAACAGGCAATTTTCAGTAAAGTTAACACTTTACAACCTAACATCACAAGTTCATTTGAGAAGTTTTATTACCACACAAGCTGAAAGGCCCGAAATAAAAAAAAATAAACAGTAGGTTCTTTGATATGACAGGGTTGTTCGAAATGAATGTTTCTGTTTAGAGCACAATTTAGGCGTGATAATTGACTTCTATATTTTAAACTTTAATGCAAGCCGTTATATATGAAAAATAATTTTATAAAATTAACAGTACGTTCTCTACAGTGCAATGTAGATTATGATATATTATAAACTAAGTGACTGCGGAAAAGCATGGTAGCTTCTTCTTAGTGCCCCGCGATTGGTCCCAAATTAGAATAGGCAATCAATCAATTTGATTGAAAAATGGTCAATTTCACCAATTTCGATGATAATAAAAATATGGAAATGTGAAACATTCCTTGATCATTCAATCCCGGAGAACACCGGGTCTACTTGCTCTAAAACAGGTAAAATTAATTCCTCGAACAGAACAGTCTTTCACCACTTTTATTCATCTCATTGCGAAAATTAAAACCAAGATATAATATTACTAAACCTTATTTCTAGAATCCTTATTTCAATTTTGATCAAAATCCTGATTACATGATTTTGACCCTAATACATGTCTACATTTTAAGACGAAAGCTTAAGAGCTCTTTCGAAAGAAATTTGAATTTAGGAATCTTGTTTAATTTGTACCTTATTCGTCTGGAGCGAATTCAATGCAAATCTGAAATATAAAAATTTTCAAATAGGATTTTATGTTCATTATAATTACCTTTAATACGACAATGAAATTAAAATTTAGGGAATAATCATTGCAGCTTTTATGAAATACACTTTACAAAAAAATTTTTGTATTATTTTGAATTATTTGAATTGCCGTTCTTATCTTGAGTATTATTCACACAACGTTTCGCTTGATGTAAACTTCGGCCTTCTTCAGGTGTATTTTGCCAAACTCGGGAATATTCTGTCGAACTAGTGAATTTGTATGAAATTTCGAATGAAACATTGTAATATATATATATATATATATATATATATATATATATATATATATATATATATATATATGATTAAAAATAGTAAAAATATCCATGCCTGTGCAGATTTTCACACGGGGCTTAACTATGCGCTAAAGATTACCAGTTTTTGTTTGTTTAAACTTAACGAAGGAATTTGTTTTATCTAACGGTTAATTTAAATGACACTGTACAAATCTTAATAAGGGTTGTACAAATCCGGACTATTGATGAGTGGAGTCGACATAGCACCAACTCTTTCTCAACAAGTAATGGGCACATTGCTTACTGCACTGCAATTTGCGACAGTTTTTTTAATGACATTCTAGAGATCAGTTAAAGTACCGGGCAACACAAATAGCATGGCCATAATGTATGGAAACAATTCAGACCTATAGATTTAAATGAAAGAAGGATAAAAATGATTTTTATGGAAAAAATTGTAGACAACGGCGATAAAAAACTACACCGAATGCAAACAAGAACGATGTTGATTTCGAAGACACATTGTCACTAAAGTTTTCGTTGTTGAACAAATTATAACAATGTGTTTATTTCATGGATGTCCCAAAACAATACATATTTATAATCTATTTCTGTATATATCTATAAAAATGAGAATGTGTGTGCTATGCCCCTTCTTAATCTATATACTCAACAGACTTTTGATCTACAGATGATTTGAAATTGGTATACAGGGTATTCAGACACATGGACAAATTTTAATCGGTTTTCATCCGTAAAAAAAGGCTTCGAAGAGGTGAAAGTGAAAAATTTTTATGTGAGGGGGGTTATCGGATTTTTATCTGTTTGTCAACTGTTTCACAATATTTATTTCTTTTATCATATGCCTAGATCTGTTATCACTGGTTTGCCAAGCGCTGAGAGTTTGGTGGTTCTTGGTGACTTCAATGCACGGCTTGGATCAGACAATGAGACTTGGTTTCCGTTGGGTCCATATGGCATAGGTAGAGTCAATTCAAATGGTATGCCACTTCTCCATCTCTGCAGTGAACTAAATCTTGTTATCACCAACACTTTTCCCACCAGAAAAACAAGGAGACTTGGTTCCATCCCCAATATAAACATGGCCATTTGTTTGATTACATACTGTGTAGACGTGGTGATCTTGGAAATTTTTACAAAGTTAGAGTAATGCGTGGTGCTGACTGTGGTACTGATCATTTAATGGTCAGAGCTTAACTGAGAATTACAATTCGCAAAAAAGCCGTTTCAATAGTGTCAAAGTGCCTAAACGTATTGATGTTTCCAAATTGAAGGATCCAGTCGTACGAAGTTCCTTGAAATCTGCTTTCAACCAGGTGGATTTCTCAGATTATAATTGGGCGACAGTAAGAGATACAATATACCAAAAAGTGTTGAATCTCTTGGATTGAAGGTTCCCAGACATCAAGATTGGTTTGCTGATAATCTCAATCAAATTAACCCTCAAATTGATAGAAAGCGGAAAGCTTATTTGAAACTTCTAAACTCTTCACCTCTAAACAAGCCAGCGCTAGCTGCCCACTTTTCTTCTGTGCGGAGTGAGGTTCAGAGTTGTGTGCGCCAAATAAAAAACAAATGGTGGTCTAACCTCTCCAGGGAGATACAGACTGCCTATAATCATAGAGATGTCAAGACATTCTACACTCTGCTTCATCAGGCTTATGGTCCGAAATCCTCTTCAATAACACCACTCCTGGCGAAGGATGGGAAAACCTTGCTGAAATCCTCAGATGAAATTATGCATCGATGGCATGAACACTTTCATGATCTTTTTCATAACCTATCCAATGTTGATGTTGCTGCAATAGGAAGTATCCCTCAATGTTCCTTTTGTCCGGAACTTGATGTTGAATCGACTCTTGTGGAAACAGTTGACTGCATAAAGCAGATAAACTCGAACAAAGCCCCTGGGCTGGATGGCATCCCTGTTGAGCTGCTGATACATGGTGGGGTCAATGTACATTGTGTGGTCCACTCTTTGATATTGTCAGTATGGCAGGGTGACCCGGTTGCCCAAGATTGGATAGATGCCATCTTGGTTATGTGGTACAACGGAAAGGGTACAAGGTCTGATTGTGGAAATTATCGAGGTATATCGCTGCTGAGTGTGGTTGGAAAGGTATTTGCACGGCTCTTGCTAAATCGATTGGAAAAGTATGTATGTCCTAATATCCTTCCGGAATCCCAGTCTGGTTTTAGAGGTGGGCGAAGAACTGTGGATATGGTGTTTTCTGCTAGACAAAAATGTATTGAACAGCGTATGCGTCTTTGTCAGGTGTTTGTGGACTTAACCAAGGCGTTTGACACAATCAACCGTGAAGCTCTCTGGAAAGTGCTGGAAAAATTTGGCTGTACACCTGCTTTTACAGACAAGTTCAAGCAACTTCATCGTAGTATGAAAGGTCGCGTCAACTTCAATGGTCGGCTTTCGGAAGAATTCCCCATTGATAATGGTGTGAAGCAAGGTGATATAGCTGCACACACACTGTTTTCGCTCTATCTGACTGTTTTGCTCTGGTATGGTTTCCACGATTGTGATATGCGTGTTTATATTAGAACGACTGGAAAGGTGTTCAACCTCAGAAGATTCCAAACCAAAACACTTTTTAATGATGGACTTGTTAGGGAACCGTTGTATGCTGATGATGCTGATCTGGTAACACACTCCCCAGTAGATATGCAACTAGTGATGGATCTCTTTACAAATGCTTGTACCTGCTTCGGGCTGACAGTTAGCATTAAGAAAACTAAAGTCATGTACACTCCCGCTCCCGATGATCTGTATGTGGAACCTGATATCTTCGTCTGTAGAAAGCGCCTTGAAGTCGTAAAAATTTTTGTCTACCTTGGGAGTGCCTTATCAAATGATGGCACTCTTAGTACGGAAATAAGACAGAGAATCAGCAAGGCATCTGATGCTTTTGGAAGGTTACAAGGTAGAGTCTGGTCTGACGGTGATCTAACTCTGACAACTAAAATTTCAGTATATCAAGCATGTGTAGTACCATCCCTACTCTACGCATCTGAAACTTGGACCTTGTACCGGTCACATATAGAATTGCCTTAGATACATTCTTGGTTTAAAGTGGTATAGCTTTGTCCCTGATACATATGTCTTAAAAAAAAGGTCAAACCAACCAGTATTGCTACCATTGTTATTAAGAACCAGATGCGTTATGCGGGTCATCTCATCCGGCTTGAAGACTATCGACTCCAAAAACAGTTGTTCTATGTTGAGCTCTTTCTTGGAAAAAGACCCCAGCACAAGCCCCAAAAGCGTTCTCGCGATAGCATCAAGGAGAGTCTGGTGAGCTTTCATATTCCTGTTGACAGTTGGGAGTCCCTAGCATATGATCGCAAGAAGTGGAGAACACTGATCTATAGGGGCGCAGAACACTTTGAAGCAGCCAAAATAGACCGAGCGAAGCATAAGAGAGCATGTAGGAAATGCCAAACCTTGCCGCCCAACCATGGAGATCTCTGGATCTCTAAGGTGTGTGATCGGGCTCTGTTGTCTAAGGCAGGTTTTGTTAATCACATGAAAGCCCACAATAATACAGGTCCCGCTGCTGTTAGTTTCATCCAAATCAGTGAACGTTTTCAGTGTTATGTCTGCTTGAGGGTGTGCAAGTCGCAGGCAGTGCTAAAAAGTCATCTTCGGGCACATGGACTTTTAGTGACTAAGAGAGTGCTCTCGTCTGACAAGACGTTGCAATCATCATATATATATATATATATATATATATATATATATATATATATATATATAGTGTATTGTAAAGTTATAAATTAATTTAAAAAACTGTAATTTCTATACTGTTTTGTAAATCGCACCTTTAAACCGTTGTACATTTATTTTATAAACGTTCTTAATACGTCATTTGTTTGTACACATGAGAGGTTTCACCATATCTAGAAAGTTAAATGTAATTTTAAATGAGGCATAATAAAAGCATCCAGATTTTAAACGAAACAGTAATCAAAAACTTCCCGAAGACGACTGATGAAACTCAGTCGAAAGTACTTGCAAAAAACAAAAACAGATGGACGAAGACGACTATGAAACTTTCTTGCACAGATTCAACCGAGTAATAAAAACGACCATTTGAAATATTGAAAAATTATAAAATCAGCTTTTAATGAGCTGTTTTTGTAATGCTATTTAACAATACTTGCCTAAATGAAAACATACTGTCTAAATGCACAATATATATATATATATATATATATATATATATATATATATATATATATATATATATAATATATATATATATTGATATTGATAATAATTTTTCTTTTATACGTACAGACACTAGTTTTTCATGCTTACGAAATCATCAGTGTAGGATGACAACTCTCGCCGGTCGTGAAATTCGAACCCGGTTACGAAGCAACCTTTGACTAAAAATTCTTACAGGGGCTTGATAATTATAATATAATAAGTATTAATCTATACCTACAAACACTAGTTTCATGCTTACGAAATCATATCTATCTATCTATCTATCTATCTATCTATCTATGACGGAAAAGAAAGCTTTTTTAGACCCGAGACATCTTTCGCCATTCCTTTCAGGGGGAAACGATGGCATTTTGATTAAATAAAATAGAATTTCTTGTTTGCGGGCCGTTTGCTTAGTTGGTAGAGTGCTTGCCTCGAATGCAAGAGGCTGAGGTTTCAAATCCCGGGTGCGGATATGTCTGACTGATGAGCCCAAATGAGGGCGACACTCGAGTCTTAGACTTCCGGTTCGTTGGCTGACATGGCTCTTGTGAGCTGCGGCGTTCTTTGGGCTGTGGAAATAATTATATATATATATATATATATATATATATATATATATATATATATATATACAGGAAATAGCCCTGTTGCAGAAAAGTATCTTCAGTTGTGACGTCATTAGATCTTGACAACGAAATAAAATGGCTGAAAAATGTTGTAAAGCAATGAATGTTTTATTTCTGTAAAATAAATCGCATCGTATTATCAGGTTTTGTTTCTTATTTTATAATTTTCACTAACCGATGCTTCTAATGTAATTCTATTTAATACACACACACGCACATACATGCACATACGCACACTCATATTATGCTTTTTAAATTGAATATTTCTTTCAGACAGTATATCAGATGTCACGCTGCCTTTTTGTTCATGGTATAGTTTGCGCGGATAACATTAACTAAACAAGTAATTATTTAGCCAACTAGGCTAATAATAGGAAGAGAATACCGAAGTGAAAAATCCTGTACGAGTCTCATTTTTATTTTACAGTATTCTTAGCACATTTCAAGCCCCGCGGATGAAATAATCAGTATTCTAGTAAGATTCTGCGCGAAAATAGCATAATCATAAAAAGCAGCGTGATACATAACACACACACACACGCACACACACACATACGACAACACACATGCATATGAATATTAAAGCATGTATTACATAAGTTTAATACATACTATAAAAATATATAAATAGATGTTATGATTATATTTCTAATTTTTACTAGATAATTGAGCACTCTGCTGGAGTTCTTTCGCACTAACTTTACACACACACACACACACACATATATATATATATATATATATATATATAACTACTTAATTTACTCACATAAAATTAATATACGAAAGTATAGATTTATGCGTAAACTTTAAGTGTTTACTTGAAAAGTGCTCAATACATAGGTAGAGCTAGTTAGTAATTTATATGATATATATGGCCATTAAGCTACACTGAATATTCCTAGAGTGAAGAGTCCTAGAGTGGATGAAACGCGGAATATTCAGTGTAGCTTAATCGCCATATATATTTTATAAATTACTATATATATATATATATATATATATATATATATATATATATATATATATGTAAACCTGGATTAGTATGTATATAGGTATATAGGTAGGTGTACATATCTACCTGAATTACTATATATATAAGTAGGTGGATAGATAGATATCTAGGTATAGATATATGTTTTAACGGACTCTATGTATTAGTTTGATCTTAGATTTGATAAATTCGTCTTAGAATACTCTACTGTTTTTACAGGAGCTAAATAATATATGCTTTTACACAAGTTGTCCAGCACTCTGGTTATTTTATAATATACCATTAAATTGTACTATATCTATCTACTTCTACGCATGATCTGATGTTATTGTTTTGTAGAGGTAAAGTAACTAATGAAGTTTAACGAGGTTAATAAAAAAAAGTGCTCAATACAGAAGTAGAGCAGCGTATATTCTCTCTCTCTTTCTCTTTCTCTTTCTCTCTCTCTCTCTCTCTCTATATATATATATATATAGTTTTAAAGAGAGAGAGAGAGATAGAGAGAGAGAGAGAGAGGAGTAAAAAGAGAGTGAGCTTTGGTTTTTGCCAAGAGAACGTAGCTAGCACCGAGTATAACTTCGGTGCAACTTCACAGCGTGTGTTGCGTGTCATGACGAGGCGAGGTGCACGGACTGGTGGTGGTGATAGTAGTAATGGTGGTGGTGGTGGTGGTGGTGGTGGTGATGGTGATTGCAAACGTGAAGAGTCGCGGGCTGAGTAGTCGCCAGCGACTGAGTAGGAGTTGGGGATGCCGTTTTCACTGGTAGATTTCTGTCGCATTTCCGGCACTACGGTGGGTAGGAAGAGGGGGGGGGAACTGCGCCTCGGAAAGAAGAAGGAAAAAACCCCAAAAAACGAAACTGCCACTGTCTCTATTTACCACTCGTATTTGCCTGTTGCCTCCTACTCCATCTACAAAAATCGCGGCTGCATTCTCTCCAACTCCTCCTTCTCCTCCTCCTTTTTGTCCTCTTTTTGTTGTTCTTCTTTGTTTTCTTCTTCTTCTTCTTCTTCTTCTTCCTCTTCTTCTTCTCCTCCTCCTCCTAAGTGCACATCCGCCTCGCCCCCCCCTTTCCCACCTCACTATTTCTTTTACTATGTTTTTATTCTCTGTTCATCATTCCTCTAGTAACCTTTATCAATCTCTTTCTGTTGTTAGCTTCTTTTCTTTTAATTAATTATAAGTATCACCCTATCTTTTTCTCTTTCCGCGTCTCCCTCTCTCTCTATTTATAAGAGCATAGCTCTATCATTTTCCTCCGTTCCCTACTCCGCATTTCTCCTACTTCCTTTAATAGTTTCTAAAAACTCTACTTCTGGTTATCTATTTTTTTTGATCGATACACTAGCTGGCTGCCCGGCGTTGCCCGGTCGTAAAATACGCATAAATATAATATAATTCATACAGAAGCTGAGACATTTTTTATGCCACCCCTTTAACGCTGCATATATAATTTTTGCGGTAATCCTGTAAAGTTTATGGACAGTTATATTTTAGATAGAATTTTCATTTACAACAGGGTTACTACGTATCAAGGCCTTGTAGCCACTCGAGGATAAGGGTTTATGTATGTATTGTAGTTATTGGGCCAGTAGCGTAGTAATCGCTGGGGGTGGAAATTTGGTATAATCAGATTATTTACGACACCGGTACAATAAGAACTTGTTTACGTTGGACTTGAAGACAACGGTATCGTAGTCAGCAGGAAAGCAGACCACCAGAACAGAGTTCCACAGACGAGTACTTCTAGGAAAGAAGCTTCCTTGATGGAATTCACGTTTTAGGTGTAGGCACTGATAACGAGTGGGGGAAATTATTGATAGTGATTTTGACTTGACGAGTGTTTATTTGTGAAAGATTGGGGAGGGGTCATAGATTGCGGCTCAAGCGAAAAATTCAATTTTTACGACATATTTTGTTTATTAAATTTGCAGGTGAAAATACAGAATAGTTAATAACACCCCAATTACGTGTTGAGAATGCCTTTCTAAATAATAACGTTATTTTTCAACATGGTACATAAACTGCAGAAGTAACACATTTCTTTTGACTATAATATTACTTTCTATAGGAAATCAGTGCAGGGAGGAAGAAAGGGTTATATATATATATATATATATATATATATATATATATATATATATACCTGCTCTGTTCACTCATGTAGCACTCTTTGGTAGACACATGTTGTTTCATTGGATGTACTTCTAGGAAACTAAACTATATATATATATATATATATATATATATATATATATATATATATATATATATATATATATATATATATATATATATATATATATATATATATATATATATATATATATATATATATATATATATATATATATATATATATATATATATATATATATATATATATATATATATATATATATATATATATATATATATATATATATATATATATATATATATATATATATATATATATATATATATATATATATATATATATATATATATATATATATATATATATATATATATATATATATATATATATATATATATATATATATATATATATATATATATATATATATATATATATATATATATATATATATATATATATATATATATATATATATATATATATATATATATATATATATATATATATATATATATATATATATATATATATATATATATATATATATATATATATATATATATATATATATATATATATATATATATATATATATATATATATATATATATATATATATATATATATATATATATATATATATATATATATATATATATATATATATATATATATATATATATATATATATATATATATATATATATATATATATATATATATATATATATATATATATATATATATATATATATATATATATATATATATATATATATAAGCGACGCTCTTTGTGTAAACAAATCGAGCGGAGGTATTTCGGACGATATCAAAACATCGTTAAACTCACTACTCGTTCAAGCAGCCGCCAATAGCGTAATGGTTAGAAGCCTTGACTGCCGTATAAACGGTCGGGTTTCAATCCTGGCTTGAGGTAGTTGCCTGTCTAGCCGCACTGATGAGCTGTGAAACAGCGAAACAGTGCTGTATGTGGATGTATATATATATATATATATAGCCAGTAGAGTTTAGTTTCCTAGAAGTACATCCAATGAAACAACATGTGTCTACCAAAGAGTGCTACATGAGTGAACAGAGCAGGTATATTAAATTTATTTATACAAACATTAATGGCTACATATGTGCATACATGTTTCTGTAATCACCCGCGTTGGGGGATTACGTCTTCAGACCAAGAATTACCGTCGAAAACTCAAGGCATTCTCAACACTCGAAGAGTTTTCGACGGTAATTCTTGGCCTGAAGACGTAGTTCTCCAACGCGGGTGATTACAGAAACATGTATGCACATATGTAGTCATTAATCTTTGTATAAATAAATTTAATATATATATATTTCAAAGTCAGACCCTAATAGTAATTTCCTGATAAAGCAGCACTTGTTTCAAAATAGCCTAATTATGTTTTTCCTCATTATATTCGATTAAGTTTCTTCTAAAATACTTATTCTATATATATTTATATATAAATGGCATTTTCTTTAGTAACCTAATTTAATAATAAAAAAACATGTTTGAACATTTCCCTATCTATTTCTGTTATTGAACTATTTCTTCCTTAAAATTAATTTTTCATCATAATATTAGGTGGAAAGTTTTTTCACTATAAATTACAATAACGCGAGACTGGTTCCCAGCTTGCTATATCATGGCCGATTTCAAGTCCAATGTCAACAAGTTCTTGTTGAGCCGTCCTTAAACAATTTCCACCGGATTTCCACCATTATTGATCATCACGATGTTGTTCATCCGTCACCAGATACGCATTAACCCTTATACTCGAGTGGCTTTTTGATGAACGGTAAACTCCTAGTATATATATATATATATATATATATATATATATATATATATATATATATATATATATATATATGTTTACTGTTCTTTCGGAAAGAATTCCAACAAAGTACTCGATTACAAAGAAAAAACCTTTTCAATATAAGAGCTTAATATTTATTTATTTAAAATTGTACAGAAGGTAAGAAAAACATTGGTACCGTCGGTTTCAAGCCTAGCATAAGGGGACATGGCTGACGAAATCCTAACATTATTTTCGATTTACCATTAACTGATCCTCTTTATGTTAGGCTTGAAACCGACGGTACTAATGTTTTTCTGACCTTCTGTACAATTTTTAATATATATATATATATATATATATATATATATATATATATATATATATATATATATAGTGAAATCTAAAAATAAGCCCCTTTTTAGGAATATAAAGACGAGAAACTAAATTATGCTTAGAGGAAAAAATATCAAATAATACAATTAAAAACCAAAATTACTTTATTAAAAGGAAAGAAATAAAATTAATAATTTATAGATAAATAGGGACACATTAATACCAAGCAACAAAACTGAGAATCAGATAAATGCGTGAAATGGTAGTAAAGTATACGGCATTTACTTTAATGATTTTATGCATGTGCGCGTGAATTAAAAGCGAACGTGAAATCCCAATTTCAATGAACGGGAGAAATTCTGAATAGCGTAGGCATTTTGGTGAAATCATCGGACCGGAACGAAAGAAAGGCAACGCAATCAATCGGAAACAGAATAGCAATGTACAAATAAGACGTTAGATATTTCATTTTGTTAGTGGATAATTCTGGAAAAAGAATACGGTCCCAATTATAAAAATGTCACTATCTATCTATCTATCTATCTATCTATCTATCTATCTATGTCCTTTCTTTCTATACCCACACTCTTTCTATTTCTCTCCCCCCCCTCTCTCTCTCTTTGGATATATCTCTATATTTATTTATTTATACATGTATAGATAATTCTGGAAAAAGAATACGGTTCCAATTATGAAAATGGCACTCCCTATTTATCTATCTATCTATCTATCTATCTATCTATCTATGTCCTTTCTTTCTATACCCACACTCTTTCTATTTCTCTCTCTCCCTCTCTTTCTCTCTCTCTCTCTCTCTCTTTGCATATATCTCTATATTTATTTATTTATACATGTATGGATAATTCTGGAAAAAGAATACGGTTCCAATTATGAAAATGTCACTATCTATCTATCTATCTATCTATCTATCTATCTATGTTCTTTCTTTCTATATCCACACTATTTCTATTTCTCTCTCTTTCTCTATTTCTTTCCTTCTCTATATATGCATATGTCTCTATATTTATTTATACATGTATTTATATATATATATATATGCATGCATATTTTGTGCAATTTAGTGGTATGTCAGAAATAACCAGAGTACTCAACAACTTGTGTAATAGCATACATTATATTGCTCCTGTAAGTACAGTCGAGCACTATTAGAAGAATTTATCAAATCCTGGATTTGATGAATTCTTCTGATAGTTCTCGAATATATTTACAGGAGCTATAATTCATTCAAAACGTATCGCAAAACAAAAACAAATAAATAACATCTACGTAAATCGCGATATATTCAGCAGTCGTGCGCGATAGACCAGTGGCTTCTCTCCACGGGTTTCCGATTTTGAATTTCGCTTGATTCAGATACTCTGACGAGTCGTGGACGACGTAACACGTGTCAGTAAATAATTATATTTTAAAACATTGTTTTATATATACCGCTCCTCATTTGGGGGTACCAAATTGTTAAAAGGGAAAATTATTCCCATTTAGGTAAAAATGCACTCTCGTATAAATAATTTAATTCATTAAATAACATCTACGTAAATCGCGATATATTCAGCGATCGTGCGCGATAGGTCAGTGGTAGAAGTTTAGGCTTCTTTCCAATGGGGTCCGGATTTCCAATCTTGCTAGATTCAGCCACTCTGACGAGTCATATATATATATATATATATATATATATATATATATATATATATATATATATATATATATATATACACTAACCATAGGGGAGAAATGTAAAAAAAATATATATATATATATATATATATAATTCGATTCGAAGAATAAGCAGGTTTGTGCACCAGTAAAAGACTATCTTACATATTTTACATTAAATGCAAATAAAAATTCATACAAATATTTTCAAGATACAATAAATAAAATTCATTTACACCGGATACTTCTCTCAGAAACAGGCATCATCTTTTGCCCACTGTTTTGGAACTCCCCCGTGCAATAGAGATGAATTCTTCCAGACTGTATAAATAGACCGAGGCGTACAACGCTCGGGGTGATCTGTGTACTTTGTAGTACGTCAAACTGGCAGCATGTGCTACGAGTGTTGCTATTTTGTTTCTGTACAAATTACCTTTGTTAACGATATCCTCGTTCTCCTTAGTGACTCAATAGGGTCACAACGCCCACCTGCGCCAATAATACGACAATTTGTAACACTCTAAACGAACTAGGAACCTTAATAATGCAAACCACATCGCAAACAATAAAAAAAAACATTAAAAACTTAACATTTCCAAAACAAACTCATATCTAGTATATCAGGTATATATACTGTCCTGCGCCATAATTGTCATCAAATACACGTTGGTGAAACGCAGTAGTGTCTAGAGAAACGACTTAATGAACATAATAGAGATATAAAATAGAGTAATCCTCTGAATGCATTATTCGGTCCTTCTACGGAATTGGGACGAGATTTTGTGGTCGATAAATGGAGTTTTCAGATAAAAAACAATATTTTCAACTGTTCTTTTTCAATTCTAATAAGTTCTTTTTTTTACACAGTGGGCACCACTTATCAAGGCCTGGAAGCCACTCAGGGATAAGGGTTATTGCAAGTACATTACGTTAGTGTGGAGATTTGATGAAGTGTTTACTTAAGGGGCAGTTCATTAGGAATTTGTTAACGTTGGACTTGAAGACATCCAAGTTGTAGTCAGGTGGGAAGCAGGCAGACGGAACAGAATTCCACAGGCGTGCAGTTCTAAGAAAGAAGCTTTTTCATGGAATCCACGTTACAATGAGTTACAATCCACAGTTACAATGAGTTTCCAAATTATGCAGTTGGAATTACCTGAATATGACTGAATTAATAATAAAAAAACAACATTTAATCATGTTAGCAGGTGAAAAATTGCCGCCATCTTGTTTTTTATAAAATGAAGCGAAACGAACCCATAAACAAGGGAAGTAACTCTAAATTTTCAATGCGACCAACGCAAAACAAATAACAAAATAAACATAACATTTTCCATAATTTTTTAATATAAAAATAACTGTTTGCTTAAAAATTAAACATCGTAAAAATGACATATGCAACTGTTGCATTGCCTCCCTTTGTGACTCTCCTGTGTCTTACATAAGCACACATGATCATGTTCCTCAAATTCTATTTTCTTTAATAAAATTTTTCTACCTAATCGATTTTCGTAATTTTTGGATATAATAATCTTAAAAACATGGGGAATACGTAGATACCGTTGTTTTCATGTGAAATTTAATATTGCGATTTCTGAAATCTCGTCCCAATAGTGTAGAAGCGCCCATTATTCTTTTATTCAGTAGAGCATAATCATTATTTTAACTTTAAACAAGCTGAACTCGTTAAATTCATTTTAAATAAATCTCGGCGAAAACTTCTTGAATCAGCACTCGTTGCAAGCTCTAACACAATTAAACAGCATAACGGCTTCTACATTTTATCTCTTTTTATCAGCAAACTTATATTATAAGAGTTGAATTTAAATTTAGACAGAGGTTAACTTCCACCACAGAAAATAATACAATGAAAAATCAATCAATGAATAAACAAAAACAAAGAAATACTCTATTTCATTATATATACACATCCAACATTTTGAATTTCTAACGGTTATATTCATTAAAAAAAAAAAAAAAAGAACGGAATTGCATCATATCTTTTCAATTTTTTTAACGTCTTCGTCGAAAAAAATCTCACTCACTCCATGTTATAAACGTTATACACACTTTGGAAGAGAACTGCTTTTTTCTTTTTCGTTCCAAAATAAAACACAGACATCTATTTTACATTACTAACCCAACAAGTATATTGCCAAACATCATCCTGGTATTTTATTTCTTCAAATTAATTATCCCGGGGAAGTCTTTAAATAAAGACGAAACGTTGATGAACCTGTAATTTTAATCTGCTCCTTTTTCATCTACAATTAAAGGTTCATCAACGTTTCGTCTTAGTGTGTGCGCGTGCTCACGCCTCTGTGTGTGATTAGAGACAGTAAATAGTCCGGTAATACAAGAAAAAAAATATCTGGAACAGTCTAAAATTGAGAAATTGCAGTTTTCGAATGCAGCCAATTACCAAGTCTCCGACTAAGTAACGCCAACATTTAAGTTCTGCAGATCTTAAATACACACATAGGCCTATTAGGATTGGCATAGAAATCCCCATCTTAGCTTCGGACCGTTATGCACAGATTAATGAATTGTTAGCAGAGTCAATCATAGATCTATTCCCATTAAGTGTTGAGGAGAACTCGCCACGTGCTTTATTAAATGTAAGACGTAATAATCGCTTGGCCGTCCAATATTCAATCACTGACGACGCCTATCAATTATTTCATTAATCGATCTTTGTGTGCTTGAAAAAAAAAGTCTTTCTCTTGGGACGCCCTTCGAACGTGCACATTTGTCACACAGTTGTGATATTGGCTTCCTATAGCCGTGACTCTGAACACGAAAAGCAAAATAAACAAAAATAACAAACAAAAATCGATGTTAACTTCCTTCGCGTTTCGCCCTTCAGCTGATAGAGTATATATTTTGGTGTCGACTAAAAATGGTGTAAAATAAATTGTAAAAATAAATTACGTACGGTTTTTATTTCTTTGTCGTGTCATCTTTAGATTACAATATACAAAAAAAAACAAAAAAAAACATCTAGATATATAAATCTCACCTATCTGTTTAAATGTATGTATGTATGTATGTATGTATGTTTGTATGTATGTATGTATGTATGTATGACTGTATGTATGTTTGTATGTATTCCTAAAATTTGGACAGAGCCGACGGATTTTTACGATATCGGTATCATTTTCAAGCTCAACCCTTCAGACGACAAATATCGAAAAATTGACCAAAATCATTTCACCTTCAACTAGGCAATTTTTTACAGGAGGGGGGTTGCTTTTTTCGCCGATATTTTCGAAAGTCATCGTATCTTTTCGATTACTTAGCCTTAATTTAAACCTTTGTCAGTTCCGGTTTGGTGATGAGCGCAACCGCAAAGGCGCCACCGTTTTTTTTTTTTTTAACTTTCTTTTCCTCCTTCGCTGCCTTCCTACTACCACTTTTTTTTAGCGCTCACAATTTTCCTTCTTTTTTTTTTTTTGATCAACCAACAACCTTACACACACCTCCACTGTCTTTTCCGCCTTCTCGTAACGGGTTCGAGCCTGCCTGCCTGCCTGCCTACTAAACCTTTTTTTTTTTTTGCTCAACACACACCTTCAAACACCCGGGCAACGCCGGGCACCCAGGCTGGTATAAGATGAATGAAAGGAATTAAAAAAACAAAAAAACAAAAGCTACATGACGTCGTTCAAGCAAGAAACTAGTGCAGTTCCAGTAGACGGGTTACAATTTAAATTCTCCGACGCCAGAATAAGCGTCATAGGATAAATTGTATTCATCTTATGTATTTCTAAATGGTCTTAATTGTTTCATAAGTAATATTATTTATTATATGATTGTTGTGTTTTATACAATACATAATATATGTATATGTCTAAAAAAAAACAAAAAAACAAAACACATCAACCAGGATAAATTATAACGTGTGTTCATGCTGACGTCTTTTCGCTCTCGACCAAATCTAGTTTGGCGCATATTGAGCTTTGTTCTTAAGACAACCAGAGGCAACTTTCAGATTGTGGTCCGGTATATTGAATATATATATATATATATATACTAGATAATATAACATACACACACACACACAGTCAATCTTTATATATACATATATATATTAGAAATATATGTCAGTGGATATAATTATTATATATATATACATACATGTATCTATATATATATATATATATTTAATTATCTGACTTCTTATCATAAGTGTGAATGAATAAACGAACGAAGTGAACTGCAGATGTATTTTTGGTGAGCAAAACGTGCAGTAAGATAATTTGACAGAAGCCTTGGGAATATCAAAACAAGCGCTTCTTATCAGTCTGTGAATTTATTTCTTTATTTTTTTGTTTCTTCTTCCGCGAATGAAAGTGAGAACTCCAAACATTTCTCAGTCCTCTCTGATTGAACATAACAACCACCGACGGGCTTTGATTAACACTGCGCCTTTCGCGTACCCGAAAGACGATGGAGGAAGCGCTAATGTATTTAGAAACGCCATTTGAAAAATATCGCGTACGCTGCATTCGGTGATATAATTGGTACTACAAGCATGAGTCGCATAGCTTATTGCCATCGATTACCTGCTGTCTAAACTGCATATGTTATTGCATGTCCCCCCCACTCGCATTCTCATCTAGATCTAACATATAATGTCATATTGTCGGATTTTAAAGTTAGGCAGAATTAATATTTAAACTAAATGAAGGATGTTCGTTCGTCAAAGCAAGGAGGACCGTCTGATCATTTTAGAGATGATGAATGATAGACCATATGAGTTTGCTTAAAGTGAGGCTAGTCACCATAAAAGCAGACGTTCTTGATCTTCGGTCTCTCATCCCAAGCCAATGAAATAAAATTATACAAACGACGTTTTATAAAACTTACCAATTTATTTTATTGTTTATCAAAAAAAAAAAAAAAAAAAAAAAAAAAATATAAATAAAATAAAAAGAAATAAAGAAAAACACACGCACATATTGGCCAAATAGTCGCCAAATTCGTGGACAGGGAGACGGGATGTTGTATGAAACGCTCTTCGAAATGCTCTCGATTTGAGAATCTTTGGTAGGACGACCCCCATCTCGATGTGCTTGAGGCATTGTGGTGAATGAAAACTTTAGCTTGGATCAAGCATAGACTAGCAAAGGTACAGTGACAAGGTGGACCATAGGCATCCCCTCCCTAATTAGTCTTCCTCACTAAACATTAAGCCAAAGAGGATAGTGAATTCAGTAAGCTGGTAATTAACTTAAGAATCATAGGAGTCACCACGCATACGCAGAAATGAACGTTGCTTTTAAACCTGACCAGGGGCCAGTTAAGCTTCCCGCTTTTTATCATTTTATTCATTTGTATTCCCACGAAAGCAAATTAGACACGAGGTCGTTTTTAATGTTTGGGAAAACCAGCCCCCCCCTAAAAAAAAGCTGACACTCTGGCAGTATCCAAATAAACAGTAATTATCTCAGTATGAAGGATTTCCTCTACATTGACCAAGGGCCAATTACAGACCAGATACTACCCGGTCGAAGGTCAGGCGTTTGCGTTCCAATAGTTTCGCTTTATTTATACGAAAAAGACTAACAAACACTGGAGACGACGGCACGGTGGGAATTTTGTTTAACTCGATAAAAAAAAAGATAGAGACAATGCCCGTTTGCAAATGCTAGATATTACGACCTAGGAAGTATGCGAAAACTTCTCGCGGAATCTAACCGACGCGAGAAGCATGATGTAAAAAGCCTTTCCCTCGCGCCCATTTTGCCCCTTATTATTATTATTATTATTATTATTATTATTATTATTATTATTATTATTATTATTATCGAATATACTATTTGTAAGGTCGTTTTTATTATTTTGACATTCAGTGTGTACTTTGTTGGGGAGCTGGATTTTCATTATATTAAAATCTCTGCTCTCGTTCTGAGACATCTCAATAGGAAGACCAACCCTTCTTCATTTTAGGTACACGTACCACTGAGTGCAAGAAATGCGGAGTTAAAAGCAATGTGGTTTGGAATTACGCAACCTGTCTGAACGTTTACATTATTTATTGAAACAGAATTAGATCAATTATAAATTTCTGGAGTCATTCAAGACTTACAAGCAGATTTCGTTCATTCGCACTCCGCACGCCTTTGGTGGACCGTCGGCGCCATCTTACCTTTTATGCTTTTGTCTCTATCAGCGAACGTGACAAATTCGACTGATTTAGATTTGTGAATATCATGTTGATTTAAAATAAATATTTCATTTCACGACATACTTTGTTTATGTCACGTAGTTTTTAAAAGAGTCGAAATTTGCAAAATCAAGGAAATTAGATTTCACTTTAAACTCATGCTTGTGATTTTATTTGGATCTCTTCTTTACGGCTTCTTTCACGGAGTTGTTTTAATCATTTTTTTTTTTTTTTATAAATACATTTCCATTGATAAATATCATGATAAATTATGTCATGCTTTTTTGCAAATCCGACGCGGTTCCACGCAGATGTATTTCATGATGCTATTTCTTGCAACAGAGCGCGTTTGGCGGCCGTGTGCAAATGCTGAGCTGTGTGCGAAGTGACGTCACGGTTAGGAAAAAAAGACTATAAAAACAACATGTACACAGGGCGACGAGCAAGTTAGAGAAAACGATTACGTTAGATACGTAGGTGACGTCACAGCCGTACCGAGAAGTCACCATGCATGGCGGGAAAATGAAGAATAAAGGTATTTCCTAAACTTAAACAGATTTTCTTTTCTTTATTCTTTGTTTGCCCCAAAAAGTATGTAGTTTCTCGACATTCATCTGGAGTCACCTCTGACATGTAAGGTGTCATTCAGACTTTTAAAACACGGGCATCGTTATGTAGCATAACGATGCAAAAATAAAGAAATACTTGTAGAACCATAGATTCATGGCATTTATATACCCTTGAGCTATTAAGGCCGAGATTATGATTTAGGTTGAGTTAGTTTTTCACTATGCTTGTAACAGTGTTATATTTTCATCTACCGATATGTGTACAACCAAGTATATATTCGTGTCATCGTCGTAGTCATCGTAAACTCAGATCCTTGCTTGTCTGTGCATACAAAACTACTCCGACGCCGATGTTGATTTATGAAGTGATTTATTAAAACAAGAACAGTTGTATAACCGCATCAGATAGAGATTACATCAATACGCGTGAGAGATACATAGAGAGACAGAAAGAGAAACGGAGAGAGAGAGAGAGAGAGGGAAGGAGAGAGAGAAAGACATACATATAAACAGACGCATCTTGTTGAGTATAGTGCCCTAAATACGTCTCTCCTGCTTGTCTGTAGAGCCAGATAACGAAACTGAAATTCTGGACTCCAGAAATCACGTTATTTCACAACTTCCGTCTGGAATCACCTCTGACTCTTAAGGTGTCATTCAGACTCTTCCAAATATAAAGCCATTATATATATATATATATATATATATATATATATATATATATATATATATATATATATATATTATTTTTTTTTGAAAAAGAAATCCAGCAGAGTGTTCAATTATAAGGAAAATCCGAAAATAAGAATAAGAATATTTTTTTGTTTACAGAAAGTTATTAGATGAGACAAGACATTAGTATCGTCGGTTTCAAACCGATAATTAGGATCGTTTTAGCTACCCATACCACGCTCTTGTCAGTCAATACTCATCTCTGAGTATTGGCTGACGAGAGCTTGATATGTGTATCTAAAACGGTCATAATTATCGAGTTTGAAACCGACGGTACCAATGACTTGTCTCATCTAATAACTTTATATATATATATATAGAGAGAGAGAGAGAGAGAGAGAAAGAAAGAAAGAGAGAGGAGAGAGAAAGAAAGAGAGAGAGAGAGAGGGAGAGAGAGAGAGAGAGAAAGAGAGAATCTCGGCCAACAAAGCGACTTTGCCGGAAATCACGTGGTTTCGTGGCTTTCTGTCTCCAATGTAAAAGTTCCATTTTTCGTTCACACAATGACTCTCGTTATGATTTTAGCCGTTTCTCAGACAGCTCACCTTTTTCGCATGTTTTGGGCAAACGACGTTTACTTTCGTATTAAGATGAATGAAAAATTTTTTTCGATAACGTGTGCAAATGGTTCTACGTTATAGCTACAACCGTTTACCATTGATTTCTTGCCGGCAACCACCATTATTTACTAGAGATTTGCATGGCAAATAACCTCATTAAAGTTCCACCAATCTTCGCACTCAGTCAGTGGAGGTCTAGGCGGTGTTTAGCCACCTCTGCGTTTTTATCTACTTTGCAATTCACAGCCATTTTATGTAGTATCTAATGCCCCCTTTTAGTATATCCATTTTATTTATTATCATTACCTAGCAAGGAGCTTTCTCACAGGCCATAAAGGACGTCTCCTTGAAAACAGCCCCTGGTGTTATATGGAAGCTGAGTGACAACAAGTCTCTCCAGTTTTCCAGTGCTCTCCAACTCTTTTGATAACATTTGCAAATGAATTTGCATTATCACAACAGCCAACCACTATCGATCTCTCACTAGCAGCAGTTATTGGTCCCTATTGGAATTTAAGTGGCAATAAGCCTCCCCAAGGTGCCAGTACTCTTCACACTTGTCCAGCGGAGGTCTGGTCAGTGCTCTCTCCTCGGACTTTCCATCCTCCTTGACCTCCTTGGCTGCTTGTGATAGGGGGCGGTAATTGGGTCATGGGAGAGGATGAGGAGGGGAGGGATAGAGAACTTATAGATATATATCTTCAATGTTCTTGGTTCAATTTAACGTTTCTTCATATTTTGTCTCTGCAGCAATTCGTCTGGTTCGCGCATGTGGCTTATGTGTAGCATGGGTACCCAGTGTTGCACGGGTAGAGATGAAGTTGGGTTGCAACACAGCTGCTAACTCGAAAAATTAAAAAAGCAGGAAAATGTAATCGGACAGAAGAAAAAGAAAAGTACGCGAAAAACAGTTTAAGCAGACTCAGTCTAGAAGGATTTCTCATTACGGTGTGTTGTAACGAAAAGAAAGTGAAAATAAATCAGTTTTAAAAAGTAGAATTTGTTTTAAATGAAATAACCGTTATAAAAATTATTAGTTAAAAGGAAAAAATCACATTAGATAACCCTCAAAATAAGAAAAATGTTATTGCAAATAAAAATCTTTTAACCCTATTTAAATTTTAAATGAACAGAAATGGTGTCGGAAAGGCTCGAGGGGTACCAATGAGCAATTACTGATTGATAAGGCAGTAATGCAGAATGCAAAGAGGAAGAAGATGAATCTGAGTGCAGCATGGATCGATTACAGAAAGGCTTATGACATGGCTCCTTATTCATGGATCCGTGAAACACTATTGATGATGAAGGTTGCTAAGAATGTGGTAGGGCTTTTGGAGACAAGTATGGTTCAATGGAAAACGGTGCATACAGCAAACAGAGAGGTGTTGGGGCAGGTTGGCATTAAACGTGGAATATTCCAAGGATATTCGTTATCTCCGCTTCTTTTTGTGATGATAATGAGGCCACTGAGCATCCTCTTGAAGAGAGAGAAACTGGGGTATAACTTTGGATCTGGTGGAAGATGCCTCAACCATCTACTGTTTATGGATGATTTGAAGACTTTCGGTAGAAATGAAAAGGAAGAGACTGGTGGAGCTCCTGGTGACATGCTCGGAAGACATCGGGATGTAGTTTGGGATTAGAAAATGTGTGGTGTTGGTGAGGAAAAGGGGAGTAAAGGTTTATTCGGATAGGATAGTGCTGCCAAATGGAGAAATTATGAAAGAAATAGAAGATACAGGACATAATATTTGGGAGTGTTGGAGGGTTTAACATAGAAATGAAGGAGAAAGTCAGGAAGGAGTATCTTAGAAGATGCGAAGTCGAAATTGTATGGAGGAAACCTAATGAAAGCAGTGAATGCATGGGCAGTCAGTGTTTTGAGATACAGTGCGGGAATGTTAGAATGGTCTGACAAGCAGTTGTATGCCATGGATATCAAAACAAGAAAAGTTTTAGCAATGTTTGGTATATTCCACATTCAAAGTAGCGTAGCGAGGCTGTATCAAAAGAGGAAAGACGGTGGAAGATGATTGAAAAGTGTAAAAGATTGTGTTAGAACAGAGGAGATGTCGTTGAAGGAGCATGTGGTTAGAAGTGAGGAGTGGATGCTTAAGGTTGTGGCCAATGAAGTTGAGGTATGTGAGATCAAGGCTGATTCTGTGAAACGTATGGATAGAGAAAGGGCAGAGAAACTGGCTAGGAAGAAAATGCACGGAAGGTTTTTCCAGGATATAGCAGAAGTGGCTGATGAAAGATCATAGCAATGGCTTAGAGCTGGGTATCTGGCTAAGAATACTGAAGCTTTTTTTATGCAGCACATGAGCAGACATTAGAAACACGATTGTTCAAAAAAGTGGTTCTAGGAGAGGAAGTTGCTGCAGAATGCCGGATTTGTGGTAAGACAGCAGAGTCAATTGCGCACCTTGCAGCAGGGTGTAGTGGATTGGCCCAGAGAGAGAATACCGCAAAAGACACGACCGCATGAGACTCCGGATATATTGGGAGGTGTGTAAGAGGGTTGGGGTGAAGTGTTCTGGGAAGTGGTTTGAGGAGGTGCCTGATGAAGTGAGAACAAGTGAGAATGGCAAGGTAGAGGTATGGTGAGACAAAAGTGTCATAACGACCTAGCAATTGGAATATAATCGTCCGGATTTGGTCGTTATTGACAAGGTCTCAAAAACTGATAAGTCGTTTTTTTTAGTTGAAAGCTTTATTAATTTTTAGAACAAGGGTGTTTATTATAGATTGTAATTTTCATATAAAATATTGTGCCTACATTATAGTCCCTAAATAAAGGCGTTTATTCTTTTTGATAATTTATTCGTTAACCATTGAACAAAAAATAAAGACAAGCGCGTCTGCATTCTTCCTTATTATTTTTTTTGTCTTACATAATCCCTTAAGAGCAAAGGTACATCGCAATTTAAAAGCAATATTGTAAACCGATTCCCTATCAGATCCTGATTTAATTAAGTGTAAGCACGGAGGTCGCTTCTGAGAAAATCGATTCCCCTGCCACAGAGTGACTTTAAGAGCAACGGGTCAACATCCGATTCTAATATTAAGTACTCGCACGCAAAGCAACATCTTAAGACTCAACATTATAAATCAAGCACACGTTGAAATCTAGTGTCACGTGTCTATCAAACCTGATGAAGTCGTGACGTTGACTTAAACACACCCTGTTGCTGATATATAAATACTACGACAGGAACGTGGTTAGCATCCGTAACACTAGTCACATGTATTATTATACTAAACGAGTGCACTTCATTTGTCGAAAATGGGAGAAAACAATATCCTTCCCCAGTGTTCGCACTTAGTAGCCTTGGCGAAGCATCAAGTATTCAGCTACCGACAAGATTTACAAACTCCTCGTGTAGTGAGCTCAATCTCGGCTACGGCCGCGCTGGGTGGATGGATGGATTTGCTCAATATATATATATATATATATATATATATATATATATATATATATATATATAAGAGGAAGAAAATTAAAACTGTAAGTTCAACTTTACAATCAAAATGTATTGTTCAACTCAATACTCCAAAAAACAATTTACAAAGTCCTTATTCCATGGAGTTTCAAAGAATACTAGTCTTGCTATTCTTCTAAACAGAGGACATAAAGAAATCATCAAATTATAATTGTAACAATGCTAGAATTCGCTAGTTATGGCATTAAGTGAAACCGAAATTCATAGTAGTTATAAATTATCAAAAATAAATAAATAAATAATTAACAAATACTAATAATACGCTCTACTCTCTATTGCGTATTAAGCTTTTTTATTCGGTTGGGATTAAATTTTCTATATATAAATACTGTTATTTAGATTAATTTTAAGTTTATCATTGCGTATATCATAGTACATTCCGTTAATTTCATTAATATATATATATATATATATATATATATATATATATATATATATATATATATAGTCATTATTATTCGTAACTAAACGAACTTTAGCCGACAAAGAAGAAAATATAGGCATAAAGTGCGTCTAGAGTATATGAATTTGTATAAAGATTTGCGGTTTTTATGTTTAATGTCCTATTATGATGTCGTTTAGATTCTCCGCAACATTTTTATCTTAACTATAAAACGATAGAGTAAACTATTGTTTGTGGTCAGAAAAAAATTAACTAAGTTAACAAAACAGACTTTATTGACACCTATTTATTTTGATACGTTTATTATTATTAACAAAAAAAATTAGGACCTCCTAAATTTCATTGCACAAATTTTCTTTTATTCAATAACTCTTCTTAGCAGCCTATTGCCAACAATCTGATGGTAGATTTGAATTATAGCGGCTGGTAAGTTGTTTGAAACAAGATGCGTCTGGCATCAATTGTATTGAATAGCGTACGTACATTCATTAACCCTAGTCCTTGAGTGGCCTCCGCGTCTTGATAAACGGTGATTCATACGTAAAAAAAAACCCCACAAAAACAACAACAGCTTTAATTGCATTTCAGCTGTTGAATTATCTTCCATTAAAATAAATAGCTTTATTAAGGATGCTCCACGGATTCTTAATGGGATTAAAGTCACAGCTATTTGAAAGTCAGTTTATAAGAGAATCTTCACAACTCCCTTTTCTCTCAGCCCGGGTTGAGTAAACCTTGAAGGATAACTTATTGTGTTGTCCTGCTTAAAGATGACATACCTACGTTTTGCTAAAAACTGATTATCAAGCCATTCAAAGAAAGATTTCTGTAGAAAACCACAGTAACATTTGGAACGCATTGTAACACCGTCTTTTACTATAAATCGACCCACAAGCTCCTTAATAATAACACCAACCCATATAATGATCCTACCGCTGCGTTGTTGGCGTTTAAACAATTGTTTTCAGCCATGTTGCTTGCAAACTCATCGTCAAGCCTATCCATCGGAGAAGTCCCCCTCCTGGCCATGAATTTCAAAGACCATATGTGGGGGCAATCCACATATAAGACCATTGCCCTTGTGACAATCAGTTATTAGTCAATGTAGGGAAACCATTCATACCAATTGTCACTATCCAGCTCCCCTACTCCCCGGGGAGTTGGTCCCCATTTCCCCTTCACTCTCCACATTAAAAAACGGCCTTGTATGTACCTAATTTGCTCAGTGGGGAAGCAAATAAATCCGTCAAGCCTATCCATTGGATTGATTGAAATCAGTTTTTATGTATTTTTTTTTTTTGCCGACTGCAATCTTCTCAGGGATAAATTATCGATGTTCAGGTTTACCGTTTATTCATTTTTTGGAAAAAAACCTGATTCTAGGATTTTGACCTACGGGTTTCATGGTTTGTGTGAGCTGCAGCATTTTTTCATTGTAGGAATCGTTATATATAATCTCAAATTAAAAATTCAAAAGATCTAATATATATATATATATATATATATATATATTTCTGTGGAAATATATTTTCTTCTAATATATACCAATCCATATTAAAGAAGCTCAATGTAATTACAGAGCAATATAGTGAATAAATGACAAAAGACTATATTTCAAACGGCGTAATGGAAACATATTATAAGGTATTTACAGCTCCTTTTCCAATTTTCGGATTTTAATCATTTCAAAACGCACTTTATTTCCTTTTGATGGATTGATTGTTGCTATTTCTCCTGTTGAGTTAAGGGCATAATAGATTTACTGATTGATATAAAAATTAAGTGATTGATTTTGCGCTACGAAACAGATACTGTCAAGAACTGTAAATGTCAACTAAATTAAAGGAATAAATTATATGATGGTCAACATCATGAACTTTGTAATATAGTTTTTAGTCATTTATTCACTATATATATTTATATACACTTTTTTTAATTTGAGATCATATATATATATATATATATATATATATATATATAATTTTTAAAATATATTATATATATATATAATGCCGGCAAAAAGAAAGTCCGCACTTATAATTTTTTCAAAAACTGCAAATTAAAGCTAAATTTAATACAACTGTTTAAATAACCTATACCTCACCTGATTCGCCTTTTACTTCTCTATAATTCTACCTATTCATATTTGACTTTTAATTAAAATATTCTAGTGTCTACATCAATTCTTAAAAATAATTTCAAATTGAGGAGGAAAAAGACAGTCCGTAGCAACAAATTCGCTTAAAACCAGCTTAAATTCTCGCCCCTAAATCACTTTAAAATATCCATCAACAGGCAACAAAGCATCTCTAATCGTAATTATTGTTGTTTCAGGTTATACGACGTAACCTTTAGTCTATATGCCACGACTTTCTCTTAGTGATCGTCCAGAACTCATTAATCCCCACCTCTCTGGTTTATTCAATCAAGAAATTGACCGCAGATTGAAATGTGATGAAAAAAACGGTACGAAAGACTGTGCAAAAGCACCAAAACACTGGCAGTGTTCGTGATGCCCCCAAATCTGGTCGTACTAGAGTAACTTCTAACAGAAAAGACAATGCTATCAAGATCCGCAGCCTAAGAAACAGATTTGAAACGGCTCCCCAAATCCAACAACAGTTTAATCTTGTTAAAAAGTGCTCTGTTTCTACTGTCAAGAACAAATTAAAGGAATTTAATTTGCGAGGATATATTGCAAGACGCAAGCCAATGATTTCTGTTAAATCAGAAAGCGCCATCTGAAATTCGTCCAATGAAATGAATATCATTACTCTTCATATTGGTCAAAAGTGCTTTTTAGCGACGAAAGCAAGTTAATAGGCTAGGCAGTGATGGTAGGCAGTACGTCCGTCGCAGGAATGACGAAAAAGTTAACCCTAGGTGCTCAGTTTCAACGCTTTAAGGTGGTGGATGTTCAGTTTTGGTATGGGGCATTATTAGTACCAATGGTCCACCGCCTATAGTTCGCTTGCAAGGTCGAATTAATTCGACCAAGTACATTAATATGTTGACTGAGCATTTTCTAGCCTACTTTGGTCGGAATTTGGATGATAACTCCATCTTCATGCAGAATAATGCTCTCAGTCACACAGCTGGCAATGTCAAGAGGTTCCTGGAAGGGCATGATATTCCGTGTTTGGATTGGCCTGCACAATCTCCAGACCTTTATCCTATCGAAAATGTATGGCATTACACCAAGGCACAGCTGCGCAATGATAAAATTTCAAGTTTGGAAGAACTTTGGTAAAAAATTAAAGAAAAGTGGGATGCCCTTTGCCCGGTGTATTGCTGCAGTCTAATTCAAGGAATTCAAAAAGATTGCAGGCTGTCAAATTGCATAAGGGCTACGTTACTAAATATTAACTAGTTCATTGTATTCCTGTTGTATTTGTGTTGCATTAATGTCCTAAAGTTAAATTTAAATAACAATTTTCCATTGTGCGGACTTTCTTTTTGCCTGCTCAATTTGAATTTTTTTTTTTAAATTGACGTGACCACTAGAATATTTCAATTAAAAGTCAAATATGAACAGGTAAAATTATAGAAGAATAAAAGGCCAACAAATGAGGTATAGTTTGTTTAAACAGTTACATTAAATTTAGCTTAAAGTTGCAGTTTTTGAAAAAATTACAAGTGCGGACTTTCTTTTTTCCGCCTCTGTATATATATATATATATATATATATATATATATATATATATATATATATATATATATATATATATATATATACACTTGGATTGTTTTCTCGTCGGTTCGTACGTTGATTTGTTTTGAAAATTAGGTGCGAGTTTGTTTATATTATTGTCATGTGCTACAGAAGAATGAGTCAAAAACAAACTTTATTTTAAAAAAAATCCAAGCGTCTTTAAATCATTTTCAGTTGGACTGTTTTCTCGTCGGTTGTACGTTGATTTGTTTGGAAAATTATGTGCTGATCACTTACTATTTATAACTTTTGGACTATTTATTCATGTGTATTTTGCATGTATATGTGTGTACGTATGTATGTGCATGTGTGCATATGCATATATTTGTTCCTCTACGTGATTTTGTTTGTATGTGTGTGCACAAGCATACGTATGTTGGCGTACATTTGTATGTACGCATGTGTTTATTTCCATATGTATGCGGGGTGGAGGGGGCTCCCGTAAGCCGTGGTGAAGGCAACCCCTCTAGGAGAATCAAATCTCTGAGTTAAAAAACATAAAGCGGGAGACCAGTACCCGCATTAAGCTGGTCCGCAGTTTGACTCATTGCTGGCTATCTTGCTCTTGCTTGTTGCTGGATGTCAACATTTTGAACCGAGAGAGAGATTTAGCTGTCGTACAAAGCTAAAACTCTGTAACACCATCAGGTATAGATACTCCCTCAGACATTTGTCTATAAAAAAAAATGGTCCTATTGCCATGGAAAAGTTGTGACGCGTGTAGGTCTGAAATGCAGGAAGCATGTAATAATTGATCTGCCATCATTATATGTATCTATGTATTGGTGTATGTCTGTTTATGTACATGTGTATGTATATGTGTGTATATCTATGTGTATATGTATGTATGTGTATATATGTTTGTGTGTGTATGTATGTGTGTGCATGTATGTATATAGGCGTGTGTATGTGTATTTATGCATGTGTGTATGTATGTAGATGTATGCATGTGTATGTATGCATATATATGTGTATGTATGTATGAGCATGTATGTATATGTGTATGAGTGCATATTTATGTACGTGTATGTATATGTAGGTAAGTGTATGTATATATGTATGTGCATATGTGTGCGTATGGATATATGTATGTATATGTGTGTATGTATTTGTATATGTGTATGTATATCTGTATGTATGCATGTGTGTCTGTATACGTATGTATGTGTATTATTCATGGTGTATGTATATATGTGTGTATGTGTAGATATGTATATTTGCGTATATATATATGTATATGTATGACAATGACTGTCTTGTGTATGTTTATGTATGTATAAGTATATCTATGTATGCATATATGTGGGTTATTTGTATGTGTGCATGTGTATGCATGTGTATATATGTATGCATGCGGGCATGTATATATATGTATATACACCAGTGACTGTCTTCAGTGTCATGTCTGCTTGTGCGTGAGAATTTTGCCGGCAGGACTAAAGTCATTTTCGGCTCATGGACTTTCAGTGCTTGAGGGAGTGGCACTCGTCTGACAAGACGTTGCAATCAATCATGACACACACACACAGATATATATATATATATATATATATATATATATATATATATATATATATATATATATTCTATCTGTAAAATTCATTCAGCAGCGGAAATCACAAATTATCTAAAAACGTAAAAATATCTATCTCATATCTGTTATATCTGTTATATCAAATCATGATGAAAATAAATAAATAAAATATATGCTTCAATGATGAATCGGCTTTCATTATCGGTTTGATGTGCACGTACGTACAAAGTTTTTACTTAAAAAAAAATTACTTTTGATTGTTCATCGCTTGTAGCAACGACATGGCAGCCATTTTAAATCGAATATGTTATTCTATTGGACTCTGTATATAGTAATGATATGAATGGTATATTTTTATAAAATACTATACATATATAGCCGCCAATAGCATAGTGGTTAAGAGCCTTGACTGTCGTACAGACGGTCGGGTTTCAACCCTGGCTTGAGGTTGTTGCCTGTCTGGCCGCACTGATGAGCGGTGAAACAGCGAAACAGTACTGTATATATATATATATGTATGTATGTATATATAGCCTGTATGTGGATGACTATATATATATATATATATATATATATATATATATAGTGGATAAATGACAAACGTCTTTATTCAAAAGTTCATGATGTTGACAATCTTATAATTTATTCCTTTAATTCAGTTGACATTTTCAGTTCTTGACAGTATCTGTTTCGTAGCGCAAAATCAATCACTTAATTATTATATCAATTAATGAATCTATTTTGCCCTTAACTCATCAGAAGAGATACCAACAATCAATCCGTCAAAAGAAAAAAAAATTGCGTTTTGACACGATTAAAATCCGAAGAGAAGCTTTAAATATCTTATAATATGTTTCCATTACGCCATTTTGAATTTAGAAATAAAGTCACTCCACCTATCCGTACTAACAAGTTCTATTAATTTATGCATATTCTGCCAAAAAATTCTATTTAATAATTAGTAAATTTATTAATTATAATTAATATATCCATATTTATGAAAATAACATCAATAATTATAATCTATTACACATTTTTGTATATATATATATATATATATATATATATATAATTTTAGTTAAATATATATATAATTTTAGTTAAATAACAATTATTCATTTGTGCCTGCAGACAGTAGTGTTTCATGCTTACGCAGTCATCAGTGCAGTGTAACAATAGTTTTCAGTCATGAAATACGAATGCAGTCACGAAGTCACCTTTTGTTCCATATGCCGATCTTCCACCTCAGGACTACCAAACAATTGCTACGGGAATGAAGGAAATTAAATACTATTAAACGCTGAATTCGGGCGTGTACATCAGGTAATCTAGAGTGTTAGCAGAAGCGGAAGTCGTGAAGATTGCATGGACGCTGTTTGATTGTCTTAGTTATAATGAATTATATATATATATATATATATATATATATATATATATATATATATATATATATATACAGTGATGATCATATTTATTGGCACGGTAAAATAAAAGTTAAATTTTGTCTAATAAATTCTAAAAAAGGGATTAAATTAAAGAAAATAACAAAGTATATTATGTATTTTTAACTGGCCTTTCCGATGCAGCAATCGGATTTTAAAAAAAATAAAATATATGTATATATATGTGTATATATATGCAAATATATGTATATATACATATGTATATATATGTATATGTATGTATATATATGTATGTATATATATGTATGTGTATATAGACGTATATATATATATATATACACATATACATATATATATATATATTTTACGAAAGGGTCACTGTCTATCCATACGTCGGTTCTACACGAGGACAAGTGTTTATGATATCGGTTGGGTGGTAAACAATCGTTGGATTTTGCAACCAATTTCTTTAGATGAATTATTTATCCAGTAAGACGGCTCAACAAGTATTTGATTACATTTGACTTTAACTCTGTTAGGAAGCAATTTGGATAGGACATACGGAAAAGAAAATTCGTTCTCTAAAGTTCAGCTTGGTTTTGGGCACAGAGAGCGTAAGAGAATGATAGTTGGCGCAGAGAGAGAGGGAGAGAAAAGTTGTAACGATGTGAGTTCTTACTATGAATGTTTTGAAGGAGAGAACAAATGATTGGAGTTCAGTTGAGCACATAATATGAACAAATCCACACAGTAGAGAAAGGCTCGTTTGGGTGAAACGGACTGAAGGAAAGAGAAAGTATCACTTCCACAAGACGATAAGGCAAGAGGGAGTACTCCGAGGGGAACCCCCCTTATATATGACGTCATA
>NC_136487.1:122562682-122565182 GCF_053919585.1 Euprymna scolopes
CTAATGCTGTTGCGAAGAACGTGGGCTCTATCTACCGTGCAAGAAAACTACTTACGCCTGAAAGTATCTTATACTTCTATACGCCCATGTATGGAGTACTGTTGTCATATTTGGGCTGGTGCATCTGCTACTTGTCTCTCGCTCCTGAACAGGGTTCAAAAGAGAGTTTCCAACCAGGTAAGTACTGAACTGTCATCTAAGCTTTAGCGTCTGTTCCATCGACGAAATGTGGCATCCCTATGCCTATTCTATAAGTATTTTAATGGTGAATGCTCTGACGAACTACAAGCACTTGTACCCTCTCGACGTGAATACCCCCGACAAACCCGACAAGCAGCTAAATCCCACCCCTTCACAGTAGAGATCCCAAGGTGTAAGAAAGCTTTCTACTTCAATAGTTTCTTCACCAGAACTGCTAGACTTTGGAACTCCCTTCCGGGATTCTGCTTTCCCAACTGTACTGACATGCAGAAGTTCAAGTGTAATGTGAAAAGACATCTTGCTGCTAATCTCCCTTGATAATACCCCTGCAACTTATGTCTCCAATAATAGCCCCCTACTTCAAAGTGGCACTGTGCCTTGTTTGGGGTCAAAATGAAATTAATAATAACAAAAAAAAAAAGAAAAAACATAAGACAAAAAATAAGAAAGAAAACAAGAAGACACAATAAGAAAATTCAACACTATGCCATCAGGGCTACCTACATGTAAAATTTCCTCAGATAATCTGAGCAACACTCACATATCTCTTTATGATGCTGCCACGCTCATCAAACACCTTGATGCCATCAAAGCAACTAGACCTGAAAATATTCCAGTTATAGTACTCAAAATGCTACACCTGGAACTAGCACCCATTTATGCAAAGCTATTCAATCGGTTCCTAAACGAGATGCGTTTCCCAACACCTTGAAAAACCTCGTTCGTCTGCCCAGTATTTAAAAACATTGGATATCAGTCTTCTGCATATCAGTACAGATCAATTAGTCTTTTGTGTGTCATGAGTAAATTGCTTGAACTCGTACTAAATAGAGGAATTGTCAACCACCTCAGCAAAAACAACCTGCCCGAGGACAAGCAATATAGTTTTCGCCCTGAGAGATCTACAGCTGATATACTAACTGTAATTTCACATAAGATCATTGAATCTATCGATGGGGGATTTCTCTCGAGAGCAATACCTCTTCACAAGTCAAAGGCATTTGGCAAGGTTTGGCATAAAAATATACTTCACAAGATCTCCAGTTATGGAATATCTGGAAACGTATTCTCAACCATCAAATCCTTTCTCTTCGACAAGTTTTTTTTACTAATAATCATGGACGGAAAGAAGTGCGAAGCTAGAAGTATCAGCGCTAGTATCCCGCCTCAGGAATCCATCCAACTCTTCTCCTTATCTTCAGCAATGATTTCCAAATCACATTCTAAAGTCATTCGTTGACGTAATACGATATTACCATCTATGGTATCACTTGAAAGCCCAGTTATGATCAAGGCCTATCAGAGTCTTTTTTCTACGTTGTACAATGGGCCAAAAGTGGTTAATTAGTTTCAATGCATCCAAAACCGAGCTTCTATTTTCACACCACTAACGCTCTAACCCCCACATGGCTACAATTGATATAAATAGCTCTCGTTTCAAATAAACACCTTGATTCGAGAAGCTTTTGGGACTGACCTTCACTCCCGACCTGGAAAATGGAATACTTACATTAAAAAATCTGTTGCCAAGGTCACCGAAAAGAATGGTTGCGTCCTTTTTTGCTGCCCCAGAAAGTATCTCACGCCCGACGAAATCCTCTGCATGTATGAGAGATAAATACTCCCCAAAATGGAGTACTGTTGCCACATCTGGGGAGAAGCTATCCGGAGTACCTGCCTTGAGAGAGTTCAAGACCGTTTCGACCGTTGCCAACAAGTGCCTCTACTTTCTTGGCTCAAATCTAAACGCAAATTTAATCAACAAAGTTTCTTAATTAGAATTTCCCGCCTGTGGAACTCTGTTATAATGACCTGCTTCGCGGCTGCCTGCAACATGGCATTCTTTATGTCCAATGTTAACACTTTTTTGCTATCCTGCCCCCTTATATTATCTAATTTCGCCAAATATCCACAAAAACTATCACCGAGGTGCTGTCGCACTGTTCATCTTACACTTATTAACTTGTATACTCGAGTGGCCTCCGGACCTTGATAAGTGGTGATTCCGCTACAACATAACGTAAAGACGTAAAAAAGGAATAAAATAAAATTAACTAAAAATAAATAAACAGAACAAGACAAATGTACGCGAAAACAAGAAAATAAAAGAATAGGTCATTAGAATAGGGACGAAGGCGACAACGAAGAAGAAGAAGAAGAAGAAGAAGAAGAAGAAGAAGAAGAAGAATTTTTTGCGCGAAAATGTTTCGAAATTTATGAATGAGGAATGATACTTGCAATCTAAACAACAAATGTGAAATTGACATACTCCATCGATATCTGCATTACTAACACAGCT
>NC_136487.1:122570182-122667682 GCF_053919585.1 Euprymna scolopes
TTGAACGAGTTTTTAAAAAATCCCTGAGTCTCGCTGTTTGTTTGTCTTTTTCGTATAAAAACGAAACTAATCGAAGCGAATTCGACTGCCTCTTTTCTTCCACTGGCCGAAAGCCAGACTGGCCTGCGCGCCCTCCGGGGCCCGGGCGACAAGATCAAAGTGTAGTATCTGTTCCGGCAGATGCTGCACTTAGGATAATTTGTACCAGTCAATGGAGGGGAAACCCTCTATACTGGGACAATTATTATTTTTGGTAACCAGAGTGACCCCTTTTAGGGGAGCTGGTTTTTACCTCACATTAAAAACGGCCTTGTGCCTAATTTGCTCAGTGGGGGAGCAAATAAACACCATCTGTTCCGGCAGATACTGCAAGCTATGACTAGCTATGACTAGCAAAGACCAGATGTGGGGGCAACCCCACATGCCTGACCTTTAACCAGCTCCCATTTCCCACCTCTCGGGAGCTGGTCCCCATTTTCCCTTCCCCTTCCCTTCAATCCTCACATTAAAAATCAGCCTTGTGCCTAATTTGCTCGGTGGGGGAGCAAATAAATACCATCTGTTCCGGCAGATACTGCAAGCAAAGACCATATGTGGGGGCGACCCCACATATAAGACCTTGGTCAATGTAGGGGCAACCCTTCATACCAATTGTCACTATCCAGCTCCCCTACTCCCCGGGGAGTTGGTCCCCATTTCCCCTTCACTCCTCACATTAAAAATCGGCCTTGTGCCTAATTTGCTCAGTGGGGGAGCAAATAAATACCATCTGTTCCGACAGATGCTGCACTTAAGATAATTTGTACCAGTCAATGGAGGGGAAACCCTCTATACTGGGACAATTATTATTTTTGGTAACCAGAGTGCCCCCTTTTTGCCTACTTTTAGGGGAGCTGGTTTTTACCTCACATTAAAAACGGCCTTGTGCCTAATTTGCTCAGTGGGGGAGCAAATAAATACCATCTGTTCCGACAGATGCTGCAAGCTATGACTAGCAAAGACCAGATGTGGGGGCAACCCCACATGCCTGACCTTTAACCAGCTCCCATTTCCCACCTCTCGGTTGCTGGTCCCCTTTTTCCCTTCCCCCTCCCTTCACTCCTCACATTAAAAATCGGCCTTGTGCCTAATTTGCTCGGTCGGGGAGCAAATAAATACCGACTGCCTCTTTGCCTTCCTGACTGCCCTCCCCGCCTTGTGCGGCCCGGGCGACAAGATCAAAGTGTAGTATCTGTTCCGACAGTTACTGCAAGCAAAGACCATATGTGGGGGTAACCCCACATATCCGACCTTGGTCAATGTAGGGGCAACCCTTCATACCAACAGTAACTATCCAGCTCCCATTTCCCACCTCTCGGGAGCTGGTCCCACTTCCCCCTCCCTCTCTCTCCACATTAAAAAACGGCCTTGTGCCTATTCTTGTTTTATCGCTATTTTCATGGCAGGTGCTCGTCTGAACTCCAATCTCTGCCTCCCCCCTCGCCAATCTTTCACGAAAAACACCCATCTAGCTGAATCCACTGTGAAAAATTTCCCCCACTCTATATCTGTGCCTAAATCAAAACGCGGATTCCATGAACTAAGCTTCTTTCTTAGAACTGCACGCCTGTGGAACTCTGTTCCGTCTGCCTGCTTCCCACCGAACTACAACTTGGATGTCTTCAAGTCCAACGTTAACAAATTCCTAATGAACCGCCCCTTAAGTAAACACTTCATCAAATCTCCACACTAACGTAATGTACTTGCAATAACCCTTATCCCTGAGTGGCTTCCGGGCCTTGATAAGTGGTGATCACTGTGTAAAAAAAAAATTGCTCAGTAGATAGGAGAGAGTGGGGAAGCAAATAAATACGATTGCCTCTTTGCCTTCCGGCCGAGACATCCAGAAAGGCAATCAGCTTTGATCAATGTGGGGGAAACCCTTCATATCAGACAATTGCTATTCATTTGGACGCTGCCAGAGCTCCCCTTTCAGGGGGGGAGCTGGTTTTCCCTAACACCGTGGGGAAACAGATATGCAGAAACTCGCCTACAGCTAGAGTTATGTGCGTGATTCTTAACTTACGTCGGACGTTCATTTTTTGCCCCTGCGGGAACTCATTCACTTAACTATCCATTTCTGCAAATCAGCTTTTTGATTGACATCACTAAACTTGAACGCTTTCCACTTACTGTCGCGTCATAGTGTAGCGGTAAATGTCAGGTTTTCTTTCACTTCCTTTTCAGTCTTCGTCACACGGGTTCGAACCTGCTTGCCGGCTAAAACGCTTTTTTTCACACACCTCCAAACAACCGGGCAACGCCGGGCATCCCCGGTAGTTTCAAAGAAGTCTCATACTGTGTACCCGTCTCCCTATATTGTCCAGAGTTAATCATCTGTCTTTAAGACTCGCATTACATCTCTATGGTATGATTCTATTTGTTCCCTGCAACGCATATTCTCAACGTTCGCCGACACTTTTCACTTTCATGCACCAAATGACTTCGTACACAACTTCCGGTGAAAAAGCGAGATCCTAAAGCAGAGCCATTACTTAATCACAATAATAAGCAGCAGGATGTAGAATGTTTCTCAGCAGACTAAAATACCGGAAAAATGAGATAAACAAAGTCCAAAGCATAAACAATAAACATCCTAATTTTCTGCGGAGCGCTACCGGAAGCGGTGACAAGGCAAATGAGTTTCATTGCTTTTGTGTATTCGGCACGTTTATTTATTTATTTTTTTAATGATGTTTGAAATTTTGTTATTTTATTTAAGGCGGTAAAAAAAACAACAGATGTTGCATCGAAATGTATTTTCTTCGTATCCTAGAATTTTAGCTAGCCCCATGGTTCCCATCCTATCCCACAATACTTCTTTGTACTGTTTATAACCATTTCCGATTTACATAGAAAAACAATACGCCCTCTCTCTCTCTTTAGAGAGAGAGAGAGAGGGGGCGTATTCTTGCGGAGTCTTTAGAGAGAGAGAGAGAGAGAGAGAGAGAGAGAGAGAGAGAGAGAGAGAGAGGGGGCGTATTCTTGCGGAGTCGATTTTTCAGGAAAGAGTGCGTCCTGCAGTAGCATCCCAAATATGCCAGCGTAAATCTTAAGATGCATCTAGCTGTTGTATAGATAGAAGGTAGTGTCAGTTGTAGGGTACTTTCTGAGCTGATAGAAATATTTTTTTTTTTACTGTTTATTCACCCTAAACAAGACACGGTGTTACTAAATCGTAAGATTTACCAGAGATCAGATTTGCCGGGATACTATGTAGGAAATGTGGCAGCGAAGTGTATGTATATTGAACTTCTGCATGTCAGTACAGTCAGGGAAGCAGGGGCCTGGGAGGCAATTCCAAATCCTAGCAGTTCGAGAGAAGAAGCTATTTGAGTAGAAGGCTTTACGGTATCTATGGATCTCTACAGTGTAGGGGTGAGATTTTGCTGCTTGGTTGCTTTGTCTAGGGTATTTACGTGGAGGGGGATACCAGTGCATCCGACCACTTATCATTAAAGTACTTGTAAAACAGGCACAGGGATGTCACATTTCGGCGATTGGACAGGGGTTGGAGTTTGACCGACAGTGTGGGACCTGTTAGGTTGACGACTCTTTTTTTAACACTATCTAGGAGCATCTATCACTAGTCTCTCGCTCCTAGATAGTGTTAAAAAAATAGTGCCAACTGTGGCAAGAATACTCCAGCCATGGGCGAAAAGTGGCTTTGTAGAGATATAGGATAATCTCAGGTGTGAGTTACCTTCTAGCATAGTAGGGAGAGCCCACCTTCCTCGCAACAGCATTCGCAATTACCTCAATGTATTTCTTCCGGTTCATGTTGTTTGTGAATGTTAAGTCTAGGAGCTTGAGGGAAGTACTTTCAGGTAGTGTATCATTAGCCATGGTAAGCAATGGTTGAGAAGGTGTTTTGTAATTATTAAAGTAAATAAGCTTAGTTTTGGTGATATTAAACGTTACCATCTAGTTTCGGCTACATTCCGCCGCAGACTGAATGTATTCCTCTAGAGTTTTAGCTATTTTCTTTTACATATGTATTCATTAGTTTTCCTTTCAGTCTGTAATTGAGTGTAATATATCCATCTCAGAGACATTTTGCCCAGCATCCATAACAACAGGTTTGATGTAAATCTTCTGTTGCACCTATGGGCTGTTAGTTAGTGTTGCTTATCAAAGTGGGGAGGCTTTCTGGAGGAGAAATGCGTTCATGTCGACTTAAGGAGCAGTAATGTTCCTCATTTATTGGGAGAAAAAAAAATGAAATGAAATATTTATACTAGTGTGAAGAGAAAAATAAAGAATATCCAATATATTGGTATTTAATCGATCGTTGGTGATATTAACGAAAAACCGTGAAACAGAACTAAAATTACATTAAAAAATAGATATATAAAAGAAATGTTGGTAAGGAATTTCTCAACCGACGTTGGTAAGGAATTTCTCAATATATATCATATATATAAAACTCATTATGTTCGTCTATCTGTCAATCTCCATTTGTTCAAAGTGGATCAAGGTCGCATAACAGCGCGAGGCGGATGAAATTTTTGCAGTTTTTGTGAAATGTTTTTCTTTGGGATTTTAGTCTGTAAAATAAAAACTTATGGATCAAACAAACAAAAAATGGAACTTGGCAGCATGCTGATTAAACGTGTCATTTGTATGCATGCGCAAATGTACATTTATGCGTTAAAGTCGGTTAATTTTTAACTATTTCCGAGGATAGCTCAAACGGTAATGATTAAAGCTGGAGCGCTATATGTTTTGGTTTCGATTCTAGCTGATGACACCTAAGTCATAGTTTTTGTTTACTTTTAAATCATTACTATATATTGGGTACAATATAATATATGATACTCGACAGAGAATTGACTCGATAATATTATATATACAAATAATACAAATATAATATATTATATACAAAATCTGGACAAATTTAAATATCATATTTAAGCGTATTTTATTACCGTGCGTCTAGCTAGTATATATATAATTTTCTTTTGGAAAATTCTAATTAAATTACGTTCGATGTGGTTGATCCTATTTGTTGCTTATTTTTTTTTCTGACGTAAAAAAATTGAAATGTCAAAGTTGTTTATATAATTAAAAGTAGATGATTTTAAAATATGTACTTGAAAAACTGTTGATAGTATTATTTATCCAGTTATTTATTACGGATTATTATCCTCATCTTCAGCAAATCGACAAATAACCCAAATTTGTGGCAGCTTTAGCAAAAGTTAACGATAAAAAAAATCGTGGGATTGTCGCATAGTAAGAAACGTGCCCTGAACCATCTTAAAATAAATGAACGACTACAGAACACGATTGTCTATCGATGTCAAGGGATAAAGTTTGACAACCGTGTGGGCGAAGAATGTGATGATTGTCATCTGCGACGATATTAATGAATATTTTATGAGGCAGAAATAGTTGGGAGCAGGTCGTGCAGAACGAATGAAATGCCTTTTTAAAATAAGGAGTTAACTTAATACAAACTGGGGTTGTCTCCCCTATGCCAACTTGCCGTAAAGACGATTATGCACGAATCAATAAAATAAAAGTTTAGTCGGGCAGATTGCTGAAAGAAACTTTCACTTGGTGATACAAGCAATAAAATTGAAATTTGTCAGATTCGCTTCTGCAGCCATCTTGAAAACTGGCAGCCATCTTGAATTTTCTGATGCCTAACATACTTTTCTTAAATGTATGTTCTGAACGTCATTTGTGCCAATTTTGGTACGTGTATAACTAAGTGAAAGAATCTTATGGGATATTGAGATAACCTGCCCACTAGTTATAATCATTCGTCCGCTTTCAATAATTGAAATTAACACGACTTTGAAATTTTAACAATAGGTACTTGACATCTTGCCCACACAGAAGAGTCTTCTTTTTTCTTCACGGGCATCGCTATCATCATTATAATCATAATTAGCATCATTGTATTCGTCGCCACCATAGTCGTCGTCGTCGTCGTCATCATCATCATCATCATCATCATCATCATCATCATCATCATCATCATCATCATCATCAGTGTAGTCGTTGTCATCACCGTAGTCGTCGTCATCATCATCATCAGCATTGTAGTCGTCATCATTGTAATCATCACCATCATTATCATTGTAGTCGTGGTCATCATCGAAATCGTCGTCATCATCGTAGTCGTCGTCATCATCACCATCATTATCATTATCATTGTAGTCGTCGTCATCATCGTAGTCGTTGTCATCGTCATCACCATCACCATCATTATCATTGTAGTCGTCGTCATTATCGTAGTCGGCGTCATCATCATCATCATCATCATCATCATCATCATCATCATCATCATCATCATCATCCTCGCCATTATCACAAGCCATCATTATTATCGTGGTTGTCGTCATCATCATCATGATCATTAGGCTCATCATCATCATCATCATCATAATCGTAGTCGTCGTCGTCGTCGTCGGAGTCATCATCATCAACATCATCATCAACATCATCATCAACAACAACAACAACAACAACAACATCAGTAGCATCGTTGTCGAAAAGTGCGCTCCAAATGCAAGACCATTTGCTGTAAACGATGATTTACAACAGGACGAGGACAGTTCCCGAGAGACTTGAAGCACCGGAAGAATTGGCAAAACAGAGTCCAAGACATAAACAGTAGAACAAACGCGATAAACAGCGATAACAATTGTGGAACCGAATCGTTCTTCTCGTTCTAGAAGTTGGGCTGCTGTCTGCGTGCCCCCCACCCCCACACGTACCACACGTTTTTTAACACTTGATAAAATTTCCGATTCTTGAGAAAAATAAGCCGCCAATAACCAAATCCGTTTAATCTTTAATTTTATTTGCGCATTACAGGTTTGTAGACCTACACAATTTACTCGATAAAAGTTAATGTAATTTTGAAAGATCTTGTCATAAAGAAAACGATACTTCTGCAATTGGCGCAGCGTGCTATTTTTAGTAGTATTTTTGAGTCAAATTTTACTTTTACCCTATCTTTTATTTATTAAATTGTAAGGTGAAAGTACAGAATAGTTAACAACGCTCTCTCCACGTGTTAAGAATGTGTTTTTAAATAATAAAGTCATGATTTCAGCCGTTGCCCGGGATTGAATCTTAAGCAATAGAATATCGAAATCAGTGAACTCCTTCATTTTCAATGAACTCGATTGATAGCATGCTTTAGTCGAGGACCCATCGCGGTGTACCTAGAGGAAGCTTTACATGCCTTCCCACAGAGAGCTAGTCTACAATACATTGTAGTCTACATTGCACTGTAAAGAACCTACTGATTATTTTGTAAAAATATTTATATATATAATGACTTGAATAAAAATCTAAAATGCAAAAGTCAAGTATCATGGTTTAATTGTGCTCTAAACAGAAATATTCATTTCGAACGCGGCCTGTCATATCAAAAAATCTACTTTTTATTTCATCAGATTATTTGGATTATCAATTATCAATACTTATCGAAGGCATTCCGATACAAAACCTATGTAAGAAAACTGCCAGGCACATAAAGTTGCTTCCTGTGAAATTTCATAAAAAATCGGCCCAGCGGTTTTTGAGTCCATAGGAAGCTCTCTATCTCTCTCTCTCTCTCTCTCTCTCTCTCTCTCTCTCTCTCTATATATATATATATATATATATATATATATATATATATATATATATAGTGAATAAATGAAAAAGACTATATTCCAAAGTTCATGATGTTGACCATCCTATAATTTATTCCTTTAATTCAGTTGACATTTGCAATTCTTGACAGTATCTGTTTCGTAGCGCAAAATCAATCACTTAATTATTATATCAATCAGTGAATCTATTATGCTCTTAACTCATCAGAAGAAATAGCAGCAATGAATCCGTCGAAAGGAAATAAAGTGCGTTTTGACATGATTAAACTCCAAAGATTGGAAGAGAAGCTGTAAATGCCTTGTAATATGTTTCCATTACGCCATTTTGAATTTTAGAAATAAAGTCATTAAACCCAACTATTCGTACTAACATCTAACAATCTCAATTAATTTATGAATATTCTGCCAAAACGTTTTATTTAATAATTAGTAAATTTATTAATTCTAATTAATGTATGCGTACTTATGAAAATAATATCAATAATTATAAACTGTTATACATGTTTGCATATACGAAACTAAAATAAAAAATAGTTTACTATTTACGATTATATTAAATTATTTATTCATTGGAATTGAAACCATACATAATTAATTTCACTTAACTATATACACACACACACACACACACACACACACACATATATATATATATATATATATATATATATATATATATATATATATAATATGAAGCTGAATGTGTGTGTGTGTGTGTGTGTGTGTGTGTGTGTGTGTGGTCACGAATAGGCTCCTATATGGTTGACTATTTAAAAAAAAAATTGATTACATATAATGATAGAAGATGTATCGAGACACCTGAATGGCTATGTTTGATCTGGCAGAACGGTGGTTCATTAAAATTGTGGGGTCTGCGTTCGCGCCTGGTCCACAAAGTATGGAAATAAAAAATTAAAAAAAACAAAAAAAAACGTTTACAAGTGTTTTTGATATAGATGTACATAATAATACTTTGATGAGTATGTTTTAACTAAAATAGGAATGGTATAATAAAATTGTGGTGTCTGCGCTCGCGCCTGGCCTCCATAGAATGGAAATAGGCACAAACTTTAATAAAGACTTTTCATATCTATCTGCGTAAGTATACTTTGATAATTATGTTTCAGTTTGAGGAAATATGGGTATAATAAAATTATGGGGTGTTCGTTCGCACCTGACCTCCATAGAATGGAAATATGTCACCAAGTTTAACAAGATTTTTTAATAATAGATCCACAGAATATTGTGATAAGTGTTTCAGTGTGAACAGGTATGGTATGATAAATTATGGGGTTTATATATTTTATTTTTACTTTCATCATATTTTGCTTTGGTTTTGATACCCCCAAATTCAACCCAAATTGACAACCCTTCCTTTTCATAACCTATCATACTTTCATAAATCAGAGTCTATTTTCTGTAGGCTGTTTTTGAACCCAGTCAACGACGGGTACTTTTGCTAGTATATATATATATATATATATATATATATATATATATATATATATATATATATAGATAGATAGATAGATATATATAGATATATATCTATATATACTAGCAAAAGTACCCGTATATATATTTTTTTTTACATAGGCATCACCACATTATCAAGGCCAAGAGGCCACTCAAGGATAAGGGTTAAAGAGTGTACAGTAGAAATTGGACAATATAGTAATCATTAGTAATGAAAATTTGGTAAATTTGATAACTTATATGGAACGGCCCATCAAGAACTTATTTACGTTAGACTTGAAGACAACCATATTGTAGTCAGCCGGAAAGCAGGAAAACGGAAGACAATTCCACAGGCGTGCAGTTCTAAGAAAGAAGCTTTGTTCATGGAATCTACGTTTAGGTTTAGGCACAGATAAAGAGTGGGGGAAATTATTGATAGTGTTTACAGCTAGACGAGTGTTTCTTGTGAAAGTTTGGCGAGGGGGGACCATAGATTCAAGCTCAGTCGAACACTTTCCATGAAAATAACGATACATCAGAGACAAACTCGCAACATCTCTTCTGTGACATAGAGGTTGCAAGGAGGAGAAAAGGACATCTCCTACGAGGCTACGAAGTCTATTTTGAACTCTATCAAGGCAGGACAAGTCCTTTCTAGCAGTTCCTGCCCAGATGTGGCAACAGTATTCTATCCTTGGACGTACCTGGCTCTTATATAGATAGAGAATAGCATCAGCAGTGAGATATTTACCGGATCGATAGAAAGATCCCACCATTTTTCCAGCGGCCTTGGCAACAGATTTGATGTACGTATTCCATTTAAGATCAGGAGTAATGGTCAAGCCCAGAAGCTTGTCAAAACTTGAGGCCTCCTGAAGACGAGAGCCATCCATTTCAATTGATGCCAGATGTGGATCAGAATGTTGATGATGCAAAGAGAGAAGCTTGGTTTTAGATGCATTAAAAGTAACCAGCCACTCCTTTCCCCATTGTACTACGTGCTCAAGATCAGAGGAGAGAGAATTGGGGAGAACTTGGTCGTTTACTGTCTTAGATGTGCTACCATAAATAGTAGTGTCGTCAGCATAAATGTCTACAAATGATGTAAAGATGTGATTTGGAAGATCATTAATGTAGATCAGGAAAAGAGTTGGGCCCAGGATGAACCCCTGAGCGAGACCGGCATTAATACTGTGAGCTTCTGATTTTTGCCCCTCAACTACTACTCTTATGAACCTATCAGAAAGAAATGATTTAATAATTGAGAAGACTTTTCCAGCTATACCATAGCTAGCGATCTTATGAAGTAAACCTTTATGCCATACCCTATCAAAGGCCTTAGATATGTCAAGAGCAATTGCCCTAGAAAGATTGCCACCGTCGAGAGATTTGCTAATCCTATGCGATATAACTGTAAGGACATCTGCTGTAGATCTAGCATAACGGAAACCATATTGAGTGTCACTAAGAAGGTTATTTTTGTTGAGATGTTTGATTACTTCTGTATTTAACACAGATTCTAGCAACTTACTCATGACGCACAGGAGACTTATTGGCCTGTACTGAGAGGGGGATGAGCGATCACCTGAATTCTTAAATACAGGGCATACTGATGAAATTTTTCAGGGAGATAGGAAACTATTCTCCTTAAGACAACGTTTAAACTGTTTTGTAAGTATGGGCGCTAGTTCAGGTTGAAGTTTTTCGAGGACAATAATTGGAATACCGTCAGGGCCAGTTGCTTTACTGGAATCAAGGTTTTTGATTAGCTTGGCAACATCACGTACAGATATACGTATATCACATAGCGTGTTTTCTGATACAGGAGGAAATATTGGGGGTTGGCGGCCTTAATCGCAAAGGGTAGAATTAGCTGCAAAGTTCTTGACAAAGAGTTTGGCTTTGTCTGATGCTGACGAGATTACCTCAGGTCCATTGATAATAGTTGGGATGGAGCACACGCTTCTGTTCAGGATTCTGTTTGCTATTTGCCAAAACTGGTGGGAACCAAGCCGCTGCTCAGCTACTTTGGACTTAACAGATTGAGCATACAACTCTCTTGCGTTCTTTATTACTTTCTTACAATGGTTGCTGGCAGTCCTGAAAGCGGCTTTAGTTTCCATACATCTATTACGTTTGAAGCAGTGTAAAAGGTGATTTCTGTGCGCAATGGCAGCAGCACATTCTGGAGAGAACCATGGCTGGCTGTTAGGTTTTTGCTGAAACTTTTTCGAGGGTATGAAACGGTCAATACCTAAAATTAACCATTCCGTCAGGTCTAATACTATAGAGGACACATCCTTTTTAAACATGGAATGCAGAGGTAGATCAGATATAAATGTACGGAAGCTATCCCAGTCAGCCTTAGTGTATCGATATACTGTACGATGGAGAGGTACGTCTGGGGACTTAATTACATTTCATTTTTATCTTAATTGATACAACAGAGTGGTCGGAAGATCCAAGAGGCGACAGAACAGAAACTAAACATAGTTCAGGGCAAGTTGTGAGAAAAAGGTCTAGTAGGCTCGCATACTGGCCGTCATTGTCGGGCACACGGGTGGGTTCCTGAACAATCTGAGTGAGGTCATAGGCAATGGAGAAATCATGACAGAACCTCCCCTCATCATCGGTCTTGTTTGAGTGGGTCAACCATTCGACGTTGTGAACATTGAAGTCTCCACATACGTGAATGTTAGCTGAAGGATAAGCAGATAGGACTTGGTCAATTTTCTCAGATATGCTTTGAAAGATAGTAACTCCGCTGTTGTGGGGGCGATAGAGAGTAAATATAAATGCAGTAGTGTGAGCTAAAGCAACCCGGAAGCATATATATATATATATATATATATATATATATATATATATATATATATATATATATATATATATATATATTACTCGGTTTCCAGTGTAACCACACTTCAGATGTTTTTCAGATTTTTGTGTTATCATATATAAAGAACAGAACACACACACACACACGCGCGCGCGCACGCACACACACACACCCACACAAAACGGAAGCTCTGGAAGATACCTATGCGTGATCCTCTTTACAGTGGATTTGAGCTTGCACAGCGCAGAATCCTCTTTTTAAGTGACGACTGAAGTGTTTAATGAGACGATTGGTCCGTACCAAACTCTTAGTATTTTGTAGTCATATATTACCAATTCTTAAATAGGTTGCCTTCACACACCCTAGAAGTTCTACCCGCCTCTTCTGAACTGTTTTAGGGGATCATTATCTGAGAGAGAGCTCCCTTTTTTTTAAATTAAGTTTTCCTTCTCTTAGGTGAACTGGCTTTGCCATAACTATAGATCATTATCAATCGTATGTTAGAACTATCGACTATCAACTAGATGGTTGAATGTTCTATTCCTGGCTCGGGATGGGTGTTAGTCTAGTCGCAGTGAATGGCTGTAATACCATCAAGTGAAGATATCAATCTATAGATGACTATATGCGTATATATATATATATATATATATATATATATATATATATATATATGTGTGTGTGTGTGTGTGTGTTTGTGTGTGTGCGTGTGCGCACACATATAACATATGTATGTGTACATGCGTGTGTGTTCACCATATTTTATTCAAGACTTGCAAGATTTGATCAAGGTACCAATACTGTGGTTTTGAATTGAACATGTTTACGAGGTTTTCTTTAACTTTAGTGAAAGACTCAATCGCTTATCCTTCAGGCAAAGCCGCATATAACGTCGGCAAACAACACCAACACAAACAACAAGACAGAATAATTAGACAGTGCCGAAGTTCAGCCGTATCCAGCTTATAGTTCTTCCACTGACTAATGTCTATTTTGATCAATATAGCACTTTATGAAGGGTCGTTGCTTCATTCATTGTATGCCTGTGCACGACAGTGCAAATGTTACCGATGCCACCAAAGTGGTGAGAAGAGACAGGTATACGCGGAAGATCGCAGTAAATAGTCGCTACTAGAATTTTTCTATTGTATCGTTGTTTTTATCGCAGGTCTTTAACTGATCATCAATTCCTGCCGTTTTCTCTATAAAAAAAATGCGCAACAAAAACTCGTTAGCAACAACCACAGCAAAAAAGTTTTCTTCTCTTTCGTTTCTCATCTCTTTCTATCTATGTCCCCCACCTTTTCTGCGCAAAAAACCGAAACCTTCATGAACAAAGTTACTTCCTAATACATCCCATATGTGGAACAATAACATGAGCCTGCTTCTCAACTTACTATAATATGATCGCCTTCAAGTCTAATGCAGACAAATACTTGTCGAGCCGTCGCTTTCGATAACCGATTTTACTTAAATAATATGCTGCTAATTCCACACGTTTTTAAAAATCCGCTCATGGTGACAACAATGGTTTTTAATCCTTATCTTTGAGATCCCCTACCCCTCGGGCTTTGTGAATCGATGACCTACTAGTAAAACCCAGCTCAGTTAAAGTGCCGTTAGCAATGTGCGTAACACAACAGGATTTCGTTGCTGAAGACCTGAGTATTTATGCAGTATAAGGACCGTGCTATCGTCGGAATTTTCCGGGCGATTTACGGAAAACGTCGAAAAGTGCCGAACAAAAATGTCATAATTCTTTTCGCGCAAATGCTGGCATTTTTTTTTTAATGAAAATATTTTTCTCTCATTACAAACCTAATACAATGAAAAATGGATGAAAAAATGACAACAATTTCTATGAAAACTGAATTAGAAAATTGAAAACAATATTCTTGAATAATCATTAGACAAAGTTTACGAAACATTTAGAAAATCAACATTCAAATCAAGAAAAACATTCATTGTAAGTTCTGTGAATAAATATATTTTTTTAATAATGAACAACTGATACGAAACAATTTTTTTATATAATTTTTGTTTTTTTTATGATTTTTTTTATTTTTGTTTTATGGTGATTTTTTTGATGATTTTTGTTTTATAGTGATTTTTTAAATGGTTTCTGTTTTATAATGATTTTTTTTAAAATGATTTTTATTTTATAATGATTTCTTTTATGATTTTTCTTTTATACTGATTTTTTAATGATTTTTTTTTAATAAGGTTTTTTTAATGAGTTTGTTTTATAATGGTGTTTTTATGATTTTTGTTTTATAATGATTTTTTTATGATTTTTTGTTCTTTTTATGATTTTTAATTTTTGTTCAAATCAAGATAAATATTTAGATTTTTTTCTCATAATAAACAAATGTTTGCAAACATGTTTTATTCGTGATTTTTTTTTGTATTATAATTAAGTCGCTTCGCGTTGTGGCACCTTCCAGTGTTTTCCGTAAACTGCCCGAACGCTTCGGATGATAACACAATCCGGTACTTCTACGGAATCAGAACGAAATTTTGTATTCGATAGATGGAGTTTTCATATTAAAAAACAATGTTTTATACTGATTTTTTTGTTGTACATTCTAATAAATTCAGTGTAAGCTTCCAAATTATGTAATCAAAATTACCTGAATATTACTGAATTATTAAAAAGAAACAACTTTAATCTTGTTAGTAAATGAAAAATTGAGGCCATCTTGTTTTTATGAAATAAATCGAAACGGAAAATTACCTCCCTTTAGAACTCTCCAGTGTCTTACATAAGCAAATACGATTGTGTTCTTAAAATACTATTTTCTATTTTCTTTAATAAAAAAAAATCTATCTGATCTTAATTTTGGGATATAATCATCATAAAAATACGAGGAATACGTAGATACCATTGTTTTCATGTGAAATTCAGTATTACGATTTCAGAAATGTCGTTCTGATAGTGTAGAAGCGCCCACAATCCTTATAGTGAATAGTTACGAATAGCTGAATCTAAAATGAAGAACAAAACCTAAGATAACCGATATTTTCGAGATTTAAAGAAGTTGGCCAAATTCTTGTCTCTGTTAATATTTTGCGCCTCCAAGCACGTTGAAAGTGCACGTTCTAAATGAGCCTCCATTCTAAATGATGATTCGTCCGATATTTGTATCACCTTATTTCTTTTGTCCTGTTGAGTGACTACTGTTCCTCCTCATCAGTCTAGCTATGTATACGAACCCGTTAAGGCAAAGACAACCCAGTTCATCTTATTGAAAGGTCGTAGCTTATGAAAGACTGGAGGGCAACTCGAGACGAATGGTCAAATGATCAACGCCACCAACAGAATATTGGAAACGGTGGTTGGAACGGACTTGATTATCCAACAGAACCATTCACAAGAATATCCATGAGCAAGTGTTTCGAAAAGTTATGTGCGAGAATTCTAAAATATTACATATTTTTATGGAGCAATTCTGATTTCTGATTGGTTGCTAGCAAAACGTGAATCTATTTGATTGGTTATTTCCTATCATCAGTGTCCATAAGTAGAACCTTTCAACTGTCTTTAACCATACTCGTATAAATATTGAATATTTTAGAATTCTGAATTCTCGCACATAACTTTTCGAAACACTTGCTGATGGATATTCTTACGTACGTAGTATATATATATATATATATATATATATATATATATATATATATATATATATATATAAGGAATTGAATATGCATATATGAGGAAATCAATATAAACTCTGTAAATTAGAGATTACAACAATTTATTATTCAACAAGGCATTAAAAAAAAGACTTAAAATTTTTCCTTATTCCATGGAGTTTCAAAAAATATTGCAATCCTCAGAGCTAAATGATATCCATATGCAGATTATAAATTTTGCTGGTTACGAAAATAACCCGGCGTCATTTTTAATAAATCTTATTAAAATTTAAAATTTGTGTTGGAGTGGTTTACTATCGACATACTGTCAAAAACAATGGGTTTACAACTTGGTTCGATTAGGACGTGAATGTAGCACGACTTATACACCAATGGGTAGGGCAAATTTAACATACTCCACGTCAGTCCGGCGACTTCATTATAAGCGTCGATAATCATTACGTGAAGTGGATTGACAAATACACGTAATTTAGGGTGAAAAAAAACCCCAACAAAACAACAACAAAAAAATCAAAAAAGGAAACACAAAATATGGAATCATTTACATCAGTGTGTGTTTCAATTTAAAAAACTAAGTCCGATCACCTCGTGATAGGAATATAGTTTCTTTTTTTTTGAGATTTTTGTTGTGTGTTGTCGGCCGGTCAGATTAGGAGTTGGCAATCGAACGTTAATTTCCATCATGAGAACAAGTCCAGCATCCATTTTCTAATTACAACGCAACATTTTTCACTTTTAGTCTTTTTTTCTTTTCTTTTTTTATTACTTTGTTCGCTTAAATAAACATAACACACATCGGATAACAAACTATTAGTTTTTTATATACTACGAGAAGATTCGATTACTTTTTTGTTTTTGATTATATTTTTCTCCGTTTTATGTAGTTCTCTCTCTTTCTCTTTCTTTCTCTCTTTCTCTCCTTCTCTCTCTTTCTTTCTCTCTCTCTCTCTCTCTCTCTCTCTTGTTTTCTCTCTCCTTCCCTCATCTCGTTCTCTTCACTTCACACTGAACAAGAGCTCGGACCAAATAAACGGAAAATTAATTGCAGCAATGCGATTTCTTTTGTTAATCTAACGCGCATGCGCAACCCCCTCCCTTCCCCCAAAATCAAAGAGTGATCGTTTTATTCAATCCAACATGCTGGTCATGTTTTTTAAAAAGACTTTCAGTAAATCTGACACTGCTTGTATATAGAATAATGAATAATGTAATTACTCACTAAACAAATTGTCTCGTAGACATAAGAACAAGTGTTGTCGTACTTCTTACGATCGCCAGCACATCCCCCACCTGCAGACGCATACAATGAATCAACCTACTGCGTGACTTGTGCAGATGTACTTAACAGAGGACTTCCCTCTCGATATAGAGAACTTGAATGCTTACAGGAGAGAACTGAAATGCCTACTGGAGAGAGCTCGATTGCTTACCAGAAATAATCTGAATGCCTTCGGAAGAGCACTTAAATGCTTACTGAGGAAACCTTGAATGCTTACAAGCTACTGTCCTCGCGTGTCTCTGTATAGGGGTCTGTAAGGACAACCTAGCAGGAGGATAGGTTTCCCAATAAGTAAACCTTGACTAAATATTCAAAATCACATAATATCCACGCATAAATAAGATCTCTTCCGTATGGATGGCGCACAGTAGCTTATACAAGTGTCGCTTATATTAAAAGCACTTAGCTGGATACTCCCCCAGACCAGATGTATTCTTGTTTTGAATAAAACCAAGAAAGGTAATCTATAAGACATATTTAACTTGATAATTAAGGAGAAGAAAATTAATATTCTTAAATTCTTTACTTACTTCACATTTGAAATGTAAATAAGATTTAATGGAATAATCGAATGTCGTTGAATCTCACACGGAGATCAAGTGTAAGTCCCTAAGGAAGAACCCCTTGATTATTCTGAGAAATTCGACTGGACTAAAATGAAATGAGAGATATCATCCACGTCGATATGGCGTAACGAACGGGTTGGAAAGTGAGATTTGACAACCCAGAATCCTAAAAAAAAAAATAAATAAATAAATCTGTCTACAAAAAATATCTAGGTCACCCTGTCGGCATTCCTGTTAGGGATACCTCAGTCGATTATCAATAAACTAAACACTTCTCAAAGGGCGAGAAGGCATTCTTCCCTTCATACAATGAGTCAATCTGCTGCGTGTCTTGTGCAATTTTCTCGGTAGAGCACACCTCTCTCTCTCTCTCACTCTCTCCCTCTCTCTCTCTCCCTCTCTCCCTCTCTCTCTCTCAACCTCTCTTTATATATATATATATATATATATATATATATATATATATATATATGAAAACAATAGGAGTGGGAAATGCAGTCCCAGGACTATATATTGGTGGATATAGATTGGTTCATTTATTCAATAAGGGAATACAATCGATTAGTTGGAGGATAAGTCTCCTCTCATAGAATTGAGCTCGCTCTTTTCCTCTAACGCTCAAAGCTATATATATATATATATATATATATATATATATATATATATATATATATATTATATATATATATATATATATATATATATATATATATATATATATATAACCCTTCTACGACAGAATGATATGACACATATATACGTAAAGGGTATTTTTTTAATTCGGCAGTATAAACGTATAATTTAGAATTGGAAAGCAACAAAGTAAATGGTTAATTTACAAGGTGCTTTCAGCATTTAAACTTGTCGTAAACTCTTGAAAAGTCAGTATGTTTTTGCTATATATCCTATAAGATGACTGACCAATTTTTATGATTCCAGGATCAAATGAACAGCTACTGCAGGAATTGGAATACACCCTACTAAAGCCTGATTTTCATAGATGGTGAATTTAAAAAGGGTAATCTGAACATCAGGACACTTTAGAAGAACGATATGCAATAAAATTATGTTTTAAACTTGAAAAAAAAACGTCACGAAAACGTATGGAATGCTTCATACTGCTTTTGGACCATCTTGCATTGATCAGGTATCAGTTTTTTGAGTGGCATAAGAGCATCAAGGGAAGCAGGGAGTTTGTGAGGGATGATGAAAGGTGTAAGAGTTTATTGGGCAAACAGAAATTTAGTGGATAAGGACCGCCGTGTGTCCATAGAAACAATAAGTGCACAGTTTGATGCCAGCGCGGGAACTGCACACACAATTATTCGTGACGAACTAAAGATGCGAAAGATTTTCGCGTAGTTTGTCCCGGGGTTACTCAGAGTAGATCAGACTATTTGACCAAGATGGGCTTCAAGACAGTTTCTCACCCTCCCTATAGTCCATATCTTGCTTCCTGTGACTTCTAGTTATTTCCTAATCTTAAAGAAAACCTTAGAACTGCCGTTATGAGACAATTGAGGAGAAGAAAGAGGCTGTGACCAGGGTCCTGACACGCTCCTACAAGAGGACTTCCATGAAGTTTTTGGAATGGTCCAACAAATTCATTGCAGCCAGAAGAGATTACTTCGAATGTGATTAGAGTTTCATGCGTCTACTATCAATTAAATGCTCATACGAAAAAAAAGTCTAGAAACTTATTTAAGGCACCTCGTATAATTATATATTAACATTTTACCATGTGATGTGAAAAGGAAGCGGAAGACCGGAGGCTCGACGTTTCGCCCGTATTATGCGGGCTTTTTCAAGAGGTGTGGTCATTGACGAGAGAGTCGATGTGTTTAGTTTTATATATACTGGGGGAGTGTATGCAAATAGAACTATTATACAAATATACAAAAAATATATATATATATTAATTAACCAGTGTCTAGATTATTGTCGTGCAATATTATAAGTGGAAAGAAATGTTAAATAATCCTTTTCTCTGTTTGATAGTATTAGTAGAATTAGAGATGAGAGCAGATTCCAACAGACGGCGTGTTGATCTATTATGTATATGCTTTAGGAGAGTCGCATTTTCGAAATCGAAATGGTGGTCATTTTCCATTATGTGATCGAAAAGAGCATTAAGTGTATTGTTATTCTTTATGTCTCTTTTGTGTTCATATAATCTTTTAGCAAGGTTTCGCTGCGCCTCTCCTACGTATATCTTGCCACAATCAAGGCACGGTATGGTATAAATTCCGGCTTGTGTTAATGGTTTATTATTGTTAGTTTTAGATTTCCGAGTTAAATCTTTTCTCGTTAGAGAGGTTTCCCAGTGACCACACCTCTTGAAAAAGCCCGCATAATACGGGCGAAACGTCGAGCCTCCGGTCTTCCGCTTCCTTTTCACATCATAACGTCGGATTGTATCCATTTTAAAATTCATATTGTCGGAATGGAAAACCAACCCTACAAAAGAAAGCTGCGTAAATATAAAACTGCACTAATCGCAGCACACTCCAACATGAACAGGAGTGCTTTCTTACAAAGATTTATTGACGAGAAGGTCATTTCCAAACGTACAAACAAGTCCCTTCAAACTTCCCATCATATTTTTCCTAAACATATCGAGCAATACCTTAACACATCAATACATAATCTTAAGGACAGAGCAACTTACTTACGAACTATCGCAAAATCACTAGCAAACGATCTATATTCGAATCACCCTCTCTCCAATAACACAACTTCCAAAATCAGACAACATATGAAATCCTTCAATTCCGATCATAACAAAAAACTTTACAAAAAATTATCCAACTCAATTTCGAATAGCAAGTTCCATCAGACGGCATTAACTTATTCAAAATCTCACCAAACGACCATTAACAAACATTGAAACAGAAGTCCTTAGCTTTGGTTTGAAATTCGCAACAGAGATCTTTCCTTAAAAAAAACAAAAAACAACTAATATGACTCCCATAACTACGAACATGAATACACCGACTTCATGAAAGGTTTTATTCAAGGCATTATATCCGCGACTGCCACTAAAACCATAGATACCGACTTACCGAAACATCTCATAGACGCATTATCGCATATGGCTAATGACGATAAAATTATAATAACACCTGCAGAGAAAGGTGGCGATATTGTAATTATGGAAACAACAAAGTACAAGAATAAAATATTTCAACTCTTGCGAGATAAAAATACATACGAAGAAACTAATTCCGGTACTATACAAAAAGAAACTGATAAGTTCAACAAAATGTATAAGAAATTAATAAACAATAATAAAAACTGGTCTGCCTACATAAAGCACCACTCTATAATTCCAACCTTATATGGACTTCCTAAAACTCATACAATTAACACACCAATTCGCCCAATTATCTCAGGCATAGGCAGCACCACACATAAAATAGCACGAGCAATCTTAAAACTGTTAACGCCATTATTAGGCACCATTAACAAATCCCACATTAAAAACTACGGCAACCTTCTCAATAAAATAAAAATCCTTAATATGAAAATCAAAACTCTAAACAGCCTTGACATAGTATCTCTATATACGAACATCACCACAAGGAAATGCCTTAATCAACTTCATAAACACCTCAACAAAATAAAAATCGAATTACGTTTTTCATGGCAGGAGGTACACAATCTCCAACCACACATCTAATGAGTCGACATTGTTAAGTACCAGTCGTAAGTGAAGTGTATGTACAAGGCAACTGGAAACCAATGCCGAGATGAGCGGAGAGTACATAGAGTGCCTAGAATTCTCAAATGGTCACCAAACTGGTACTAACCAGACTCAACGTTGCTTAACTGCGGTGATCTGATGAGAACCAGTGTGTCAACGCGATTATGCCGTATAACACATACGCACACACACACACACACACACACACACGCACACACATATATATATATATATAAACACGCACACACAAATATATATATATATATATATATAATATAATATAAAGCTGAATGTCTGTGTGTGTGTGTGTGTATGTCTGGTCACGAATAGGCTCCTATATGGTTGACTATTTTTAAAAAAACTGATTACATATAATGATAGAAGATATATCGAGACACAGGAATGGGTAGGTTTGATCTGGCAGAACGGTGGTTCATTAAAATTGTGGGGTCCGCGTTCGCGCCTGGTCCACAAAGTATGGAAATAAAAAAATTAGAGATTAAAAAAAACAAACCGTTTACAAGTGTTTTTGATATAGATGTACATAAGAATACTTTGATAAGTATGTTTTAACTTAAATAGGGATTGTATAATAAAATTGTGGGGTCTGCGTTCGCGCCTGGCCTCCATAGAATGGAAATAAGCACAAACTTTAATAAAGACTTTTCATATCTATCTGCATAAGTATACTTTAATAATTATGTTTCAGTTTGAAGAAATATGGGTATAATAAAATTATGGGGTGTTCGTTCGCGCCTGATCTCCATAGAATGGAAATATGCCACCAAGTTTAACAAGGTTTTTTAATATAGATCCACAGATTTGTGATAAGTGTTTCAGTGTGAACAGATATGGTATAATAAATTATGGGGTTTATCTATTTTAATTTTACTTTCATCATATTTTGCTTTGGTTTTTAAATACCCCCAAATTCAACCCAAATTGACAACCCTTCCTTTTCATAACCTATCACACTTTCATAAATCAGAGTCCACTTTCTGTAGGCTGTTTTTGAACCCAGTCAACGACGGGTACTTTTGCTAGAATATATATATATATATATATATATATATATATATATATATATATATATATATATATATATATATATATATTTATATATATATATAGTCATCGACATACAGTACTGTTTCGTCGTATCACAGCTCATCAGTACTGCTAGACATACACCTTTTCCCAGCCGTAGATCGAACCTACAACCATCGCGTTGACAGTCGGACCAAGGATCAGTGCCCGTAAATATTTTTCCTCAAATGCCGTCTAAATTAGCATTTGCCCGTCGCAGAGTGCTCGAACTGTCAGTTTGTTTACAAACAAAGAGTGGGCTTCGCTTAATCCCTTAAATACGCGTCGGGTAAAAAACCCAAAGAGGGAAGCTTATTAGTCATCCACATACAGTACTGTTTCGTTGTATCACAACTCATCAGTGCAGCTAGACATACACCTTTTCCCAGCCATGGATCGAACCTACAACCATCGCGTTGACAGTCGGTGGCTAGGAAATTTCCACTTACATCTACGGCGTAATCAAGTTGACATACCGGTCCTCGGCAACGTTTATTACCAGATGCTTTATCTTGTAGGAATTCTATGCGCTGCGTGTGCTCTCCGCTTATCTCAGCATTGTTTCCTATGAAACAGAACCTCCACTTGCCACTACTATTTAACAACACCGACTCAGGAGAGGCATAGCTGGAGATTTGAGGATTGCGCAACTCACATTGTCACAAAAAATTCTACACGCACCTACCCTATATATATATATATATATATATATATATATATATATATATATATATATATATATATATATATATATATATATTTCTGAGCGGAATATGAATTAATGAGGTATTTTTTTTTATAATGTAAATATTTACACACCATTTCAACAAAATTAATTATTATTTATAATAAAAACATAATTGGTGATGAAATCAATTAGCAACATTAGCAACATTAGCAACAGGTTATCTTATGTATTTTCGTACTTACTAATTCCTCTTGCAATTTTTATTTCTTTTTCAGCACCCGTTAGTATTAGCTAAGCTTTTTTTTCTCACACGCCTAGCCTATCTCTTTCCACCCTTTTCTCTTTCCTACCTAGTCTTTTATTCTGATAGCTACCAACTCATCTGCTTAGCGATTGCAAAGATTCTCTTGCGCACTACCCCAAATATATCCATCTTTAATAATTCATCCCACTTTTTTTTTCATCAGAGTTATAAATCACGGGAGTCGGACCTTTAATTAATATGTAAATCTTCACTTTTTTTGCTTTCATTTTAAGAACATGTCCGTTGTAAATCGCAAGTTTAGGTCACCCGAAGAAAACCATCTGATGTCCGAAACAGTAGCTTTATGTCCGTGACCATGCATTTTTTTTTTTTAACCTTAAATAAATATATATTAGTGGCCTGGTAAGGCCACAGAGGAGACATGGGAAGCGGCAAAATTCAAGCTGGCTTACAGGACACTATATATACAAATGTAGGCATGTTTGGACATATTTTATTTGTTAAAAATATAAGTTCTTTTTTACGAATTGACATAAAATTTTAACAATAGAATAGTATTATAATCTTCAAAAAGCCTGCAATAACGAATGAATGCTCGTTGGAAAGCTAATGATACGAATTGTGATATTTTTCCTTAAGGTCGCACATTAAGGGGATCATTCATCATCCAGACCTTATTGCTGCCACTTTTTACAGCCATAACATGTTTCAATCATAGTAATTTATTTTCATAGTTTTGCATATGAATTACAAAATATCTGATATTTTCAGAAAACCTCAGGCCTTGATGGAGGGGAGACTTCTATGGTTTCATACAAAAAGTAAATTTCACAGCGTATAAAGATTTCTTGATACTGGAGATATTAATAATCGTACCTTATTTCCCAAAAGAGGAGATATATAGCATATGAGAAATATTTGGAATCAAGTCTCCCCTTGCTGTTATTATTTCAGATATTTGAAACCATAGCAGCAAGTTTTCGTCTATCTTTCACCAAGGCCAGAGTTTAGGCGATATATATATATATATATATATATATATATATATATATATATATATATATATATATAAGACAAAGAAATCTAAATAAGTGGTAAAGTAACGAATCCAAAAGTTAAAAATCCAAAGACATCAAAAGTCAATGGAAAATGTTCCGAAGTAATTTAAAAGACAGCATTCTCTGCAATTAATCAGAAATGTGTTAAAGTATCAAAAGTAGGTCCGAAGTATTTTATAGAAAGAATAAAGAATTATTTAGACAGAGATGAAATGAAGAGTTTTAACACGCTGTCGAGGCCAATATATATATATATATATATATATATATATATATATATATATATATATATATATATATATATATATATATATATATATATATAAGAACAAAGAATTAATAAAACATAAAAACACTTCAAGAAGAGTTATAAACATATTTAATTTTAGAGAAGAAGGCACAAATAAAGTGGATTATCCTTAATCCACGGAGGTTTTATTATAAACTCTATTTTCTATTTTTTGTTTGTTTTTTTTTAGCTTTTACATCTGGTTAGGATTACTTTATAAATATTAAGTCTTTAATATTTATAATATATTTTAAGTTTGCTATTTTGGATTATCTTCGTAAACTTAATTGTAATTTTTATTTCATTATATATATATATATATATATATATATATATATATATATATATATATATATATATATACTAGCATTTCAGCCCGGCGTTGCCCGGGTGTTTGGAAGTGTATATTTAGTAGAAAAAAGCGGTCAATTATTTTTTAACTTTGACCCCTATTATGGCCACTTAACATTTATTGCTTTGGACTTAAATCAAGTTATTAAGTTAGATCCATCTCCAAGGAAACTGTATCTAAAATTTCAAGTTTTTAGACCAAAAATTGGCGGAGGAGTTTGGTAGAATACTAAAAAGCCAAATCGTTGAATTTTGATCCCTAAACAGCAAAATTTCTGGCCGAAAACGGATTACAAAGATTTTCCCAAATCTCTATACTCTGTATATCAAATTTCGAGTCTGTAGACTGAAAATTGACAAAATTATTGTGTAGGGAAATGTACACACACACAGATAGACAAACACACGCGCACACACACACACAAATATATATATATATATATATATATATATATATACTTCTATAAATTCGTTTTTATTTTGTGTGTATTGATATTCATATTGAAACCCCTCTTTTCAATTTATTTAAAAAGAAAATACACTTTTCTTATATATGAGTTGTAGGATTGCATTCACTAGCAAAAGATCTAGCCAATTTGCATATTCTTTGGAACATTTATTTTAATTAATTCCCTATTAGTTACTTCGGTTTTCTAATGGGTTAATCGTTTTTAGTTAACTATTACGTGTAATTATTGCAAATATTCTACATGATTTATACTTGCATAATATTTGCGTAAAAAGTTTATAGTAAACGCAAAATTGTTTCCATATATATTTATGTATACGTATAGTTTTTGGTTTACAGACATAAAACTTCATATATAAGGTATTTGAATCCATGTAAAGCTTTATATTTGGTTTTTAGCCCGGAAAAATCGGTGCAAAAGTGAGAAAATTAAAAAAAAATGTAATTTACCAAGTGAAGGTCGTACGCCGGCTTTACGAATGCATAACGTAGTAGCTATTGGTTCATATTTTAATTTTTAGCCTTACTGTCAGCATGTTTTCATAGCCCAGTCATTGACGACAGAGACAAAATAAATCGTGAGCTGACCGTTTTGGTTTCGATTCTCGATGGTGGCGCATGAGCCTTTTTTAAAATCATTATTATATACTACATCCAATCTATCTATCTATCTATATCTATTATGTATATAAAAGTGAACGTATCTGTGTGTCTGTGTGTGTGTCTGTGTACATTCTCCTTCGCATTTACTGTTAATTTTCAGTCTACAAACTCGAAATTTGATATACAGGGAACGAAGATTTGAGTAATTCTTTGTAATCCGTTTTCGGACAGAAATTTGCCTGTTACGGAGTCAAAGTTCAACAATTTGACCTTTGAGAACTCTACCGAACTCCTCTGCCAATTTTGGGTCTAAACACTTGAAATTTTAGATATAGGTTCCTTGGAGATGGATCTAACTTAATAACTTGATTTAAGCGCAAAACAATAAATTTTAAGGGGCCATAATGGAGGTCAAAGTTAAAAAATAATTGACCGCTTTTTTCTACTAAATATACACTTCCAAATTCCCGGGCAACGCTGGGCTGAAATGCTAGTATATATATATATATATATATATATATATATATATATATATATATATATATATATATATATAAATGCAGTGTGAAACTACAAGTATTACTGAGAAATTTTCATCTCTAATTGCTTAATAGTACACCCTACATAGTCAACTTCCGACAATGCAAATTACAAGTAATCGGAAATATTTTAGGATGTCTTTTCCGTGATTAAAATATGTAACAAAAATGTATTAAGGAAATAAACAATATCAGCTAATATATATTCGTATTCTATATATTTCAATACTAATTATTGATTATTCCTTCCCTAATTTTGACAATTAAGACACCAATGAAAACTTTAAAATCATTACTGTTAAATGTGTATTCATTTTTCTACATTGAAAGCTTTCTATAAATTTGCCAATTTGAATTGTTACACAAGACCATTATTCGCAGAGGAGGCAACATGTCTTAGAGATAGAAACACTGCACAGAAAACCCGACCCACCCATTTTAGTATTTAATGATGTCGATTTATTCTTCCTTTCGGGTAAATATCGATTTCTATCAGAAGAAACGTTAGGAATAAAATTCAATATCTTATTCACTTAAATATTTCCATGAGCAGCTATCACAGATATGAGAGTTATCTATTGGTAATTCGATAGTTTGGTTAATGCTCATGCCCGAATACGAGTATGTACTGAATTAAGTAAATAATAGATTCTTGGATCCATCTCGAAACTTTGGGCAAACCATAATATATTAAAAAGTCAAGAAACTTTAGCTTCACCTATTCTTACGAACGGGCTCAAATTCCACCTCTCTACACGTATATATATATATATATATATATATATATATATATATGTGTGTGTGTGTATATATATATACATATATATATGTGTGTGTGTGTGTGTGTGTGCTAGCAAGGGTACCCAGCATTTCCCGGGTTGATATGAAGTTCCGTTTGCCCACACCTAAGGATACTAATTATTTTCATCATGGGCGACAATTTCAAAAATAAAAGAACGGATGAAAACATGTAAATGTAATCGTCCAAAAAAAAAAAAAAAAAGAAAGAAGTACGCGATACCCTATTTCGGCAGAAGGGATACAAAGAGAAGAAACTATTCTCCGGATATTGAGCACTTTTTGTTGTTTGTGCGTTAAAAAGACCCCCCCTCGAAAATAAGGGAAAAAAAGGATAGCTAATCAATGAAATGTCTGTTTTCAAAGCAAATTATAGAAATTAGTAATTTCTGTTGATGGATACTGTGTATACATATTTAATGTATGCGTATGGTACGCTACGTGTGTCAGAAATTTCGTGAAAAATATTGAATAATTCCACCCCGTCTTTCCAAGCTCCTCGAAAAATGTAATTCAAGCCTTAATTTTTTTTCAATTAAAGGAGGTTTCATTAAAACAAACAAAACAAAAACAAACAACGTGGTTTTTTTTTAAAAAAGGTTTAAAACTTCGGACTTTACAGGTAAATTTCTAAAAAAACACTATTTTTTTGTTTTAAATTTGAATATATTATTTATTGATCATTTATCTTCAATTTGTGATATATAACACTTTGGTGAGTAAATTAATTATTTACTTTTAATAGGCATTTCAAAATGGGAGGCTGTCTTTCCAAGCTTATAACTACTCGAAAATGTAATTCAAGCCCTAATTTTTTTTTTTAATTAAAGGAGTAAGGACCAAGGTTTCATTTAAAAAAATAACAAAAGAAAAAACAAACAACGTGGTTTAAAAAAAAGGTTTTAAACTTCGGACTTTACAGGTAAATTTCTAAAAAACACTACTTTTTTTAATTTGAATATATTATTTATTGATCTTTTATCTTCAATTTCTGATATATAGAACTTTGGTGAGTAAATGAATTATTTACTTTTTAATAGACACTTAAAAAGGGGGCTACCTGAATTAAAAAAAAACGTTTGTTTAAAATATTATATTAACTTTTTTGGAAAGAACATAAAATTTCACATTGACCCTGAAAATACCGTAAAAATTGAATCAATAGAAAAATTTTGATAGATTTTTAAAGTTTAAAAATTGAAAAATACTGAGCTCGTAAAATTCAATTAATTTCATTAGTTTTAAAAAAAAATATTTCTATTACTTTTAAAACAACTTTATTAGTTTATTTTGGAAGTATAATCCATAAAGAAAATAAACAACCGACTTTTAACGGAGAAATTCACAGTTTTTTTTTAATATTTTATTCGCAGTTTCGTGTTAGGGGTGTCAAAAATTCCTACAAAAATTCTGATACACCTAATGGTACGCTAATAGTGTTACATCGACGTGCATTGAAATAGGTTGTTTCGTGTGAGAAATAACTCTAATTAATGCGTTATATATATATATATATATATATATATATATATATAAATATATATATATATATATATACATATATATATTTAAATAAGAGAGTAGTCACCAACAATGTGTGTTTTTTAACATTATTTTATTATTCCGTGTCTTGGTTTTTCATTGAGAATTATGTTTGGATCATTGTAATAATGTTTTTAAGTCATTGGAATCGTTTACGTACGTTTCAGACGGTCTGACGGTCTGATGCGTCCTCGTCAGAAATTATTTTCAAATGTGAAAACATTTGAAAATAATTTCTGACGAGGACGCATCAGACCGTCTGAAACGTACGTAAACGATTTCAATGACTTAAAAAGATTATTACAATGATCCAAACATAATTCTCAATGAAAAACCAAGACACGGAATAATAAAATAATGTTAAAAAATACACATTGTTGGTGACTACTCCCTTATTTAAATATACATCTTTCTTTCGTTGGAATTTATTAACCCATTTATATATATATATATATATATATATATATATATATATATATATATATATATATTCAAGCAAATATTAAATGGAGACACTTTGCTTTATGATTACTTTTTCTAATTTTTCAATTGTTCGTATAGTCTTCTTTATATCAAAATCAAAAATATTAATAAAAGTTCCATAATTGTTGTGTCACGAGCGTTTTCGATTCGTCTACGAACCATCTGCTGGTGTTGAAGTTAACATTGTCCACGAACTTGCTGATTTTATTACTCGAACTTTTAATCGATATATAATTTAAATCGACATTTCATCAACTCTATGTACTTTTACTTATCATCATCTAACGCCGTTTACAGTTTATTTTAGTTTTCACTTTTAATTCCCATTTCCGCTCCTTCGCACTTTTTCTTCAACACCTTAAGATGATTCGTAAACAAATCGAAAGCGCTCGTGATAGCAACAATTATGGAACTTTTATTAATATTTTTGATTTAGATATAAAACGATTATATGGAAAAACAAAAAATTACAAAAAAAGAAAAAGAATCATAAAGCAAAGAGTCTCCGTGGAATTTAATAATATTTGCTTGAATGAAAAAAAAAGCTGCCTAAATATACTAATTTATAAATATATATATGTGTGTGTGTGTGTTGGGTGTGTGTGCGTGTGTGTGTGTATGCGTGTGTGTGTATGCGTGTGTGTGTGTGTGTGTGTGTGCAGTTCCCCCAACGATTCCTCCGCTTCATCATGGGCATCAAGTGGTAGGACTACATCACTAACAATGAAGTCTTGGAAAGAGCGCATATCACCAGAATTGTGTCCGTGCTTGGGACCAGACAACTTCACTTTATGAGACACCTGTCTCGAATAGATGACACTAGGATGCCCAAATTCGTGTATATATATATATATATATATATATATGAACAAATGATTAATCCAATGAAAAATCCAAAAATGGTAAAATCCAAAACGGTCGAATTTAAAATTTCAATCCACTGGGTAAATTCCAAATGGTCCAAAATCATCCGAAAGGTAGAGTTCCTTGGAAAAAAGTGCAAATGGAATGAATTCCAAATCATTAAAAGAAAAGTACTAGAGATAATATTTGAAACACGTCTGTCAAGGCTGGATGAATCAAAAAAATATTTTTTTGGATTTTTACCCTTCACCGGACTATCCATTCATGTGAAATCTTTTTATTATTTTTCTTTTGCCTCCTGTTCCCCTTACCTCACCCTTTTTTAACCAAGTAAGATCTTTGACTTACTTGTAGTTTCATTAAATACTTTTATATGCAAAATCCGATCCTGCATTTTGCTAATTCCTGCCCTCTGATTAGAAGGAGAGTATTTCTTCGAAATTCCGTGGATTAAGGACTATCCACTTATATTGTGCTTCCTTTTTTAAAATTAAATATGTTTTTAACTCTTTTTCAATATGTCTTTTAACATATTTTATTAATCCTTTGTTCATATTATAAGCTCTATTTCCTTTTCGGTTTTATTGAGCTTTTTATATCTGGCTGAGTTTATTTTACTTGTAAATATTAACTCTTTAATATTTATAATATATTTTAAGTTTACCATTTTGATTACCTTGGTAAACTTATTGTAACTTTTATTTTATTTTATATATATATATATATATATACATATATATATATATATATATATATATATATATATTCTTCATAAGATAAAGGGTGGTGGTGTTTGATCAACACTGCTGGGGAGCCATGATGTAATATGGTGTTTGGTTTTAAATACCCGAAACAATGTTTCATGGTAAACAACTGATGATCCCTTGAAAAATAAATTATTGGTATTATAGTAAATTCGAGAGCGAGTTGATGCAGTGATTGCAGATGATTAAATGACTTACTGACTAGATGGTTTTCTAACGAATGATAAAAAAATATTTTTTTGTATAGTTTTAAAGGTTAAAATCTTCAAAGACTTATATATATATATATATATATATATATATATATATATATATATATATATAAACCATTTTGCGAAAATCTAACGATCAAAGTTTTAATCATTATACTAATCAGGCTGGTTCATAAGACAAAATAGCCACCAACTGGAAATGGACCAATGGGAGATATTTTGGTTCTTTCTGAATTTTACATATTACATCCTTTTGCATTTACCTATTTGAAGACATTTTGTTCTGATGCGTCCACGGATTAATTATCCAATATTGTCATAAAAATATTGATTACTCTCTGGGATAAAAACAGCTTTGTAAAATGTATCGAATCATTTATTTGAGGGGGGAAAACGATTGATGAGATGAACAAAATATTAGCAAAATTGTCATTTATTTATATATGCTCTGTTATTATTTCTTAAGAAATAGTGTTTCTGATTTAAAAAAGAATTAGTATAAACCAAGAATAGAAAATATTCGCAAAGGCGTACATTTTCAGAAAACCTGTTATATATATTATAGGCTATATAAAAATGTACGCTATTGCGAATATTTTGTAAACAGACACACAGATATGTATGTATATATGTATGTATATATGTATGTATGTATGTATGTACATATATATACTGTGTGTGTTTGTGTGGATGTGTGTGTTGGGGTGGAGAGGACTCCTGTAAGCCATGGTGAAGGTAACCTTTCTAGGAGAAGCAAATCTCTGATTAAAAAAAAACATAAAGCGGGAGACCAGTACCCGCATTAAGCTGGTCTGCAGTTTAACTTGTCGCTGGCTATCTTGCTCTTGCTTGTTGCTGGATCTCAACATTTTGAACCGAGAGAGAGACTTTGCTGTCGTACAAAGCTAAGACTCTGTAACATCATCTGTGTATAGATACTCCCTCAGGCATTTGTCTATAAAAGTGGTCCTGTGGCGATGGAAAAGTTGTGATGCGTGGAGGCTTGAAATGCTGGACACAGGTAATAATTGATCTCAATGACCGTCTTCAGTGTCATGCCTGCTTGAGCGTGTGAATTCACCAGTAGGACTAAAAGAAAAAGTCATTTTTGGGCTCATTGACTTTAAATGTCTAAGGGAGTGGCACTCGTCTGACAAGACGTTGCAATCATCATATATACGGCATAATCACGTTGACACACCGGTTCTTGTCAGATCGCTGAAGTTAAGCAAGATTGAGCCTGGCTAGTACCAGATGGGTGACCATTTGGGAATTTTAGGGGCTGTATGTGCTATCCGCTTATCTCGGCATTTGTTTCCAGTCGTCCTGAACCTCCACTTGTCACTGGTATTTAACAATGTCGACTTAGGAGAGGTGTGGTTAGAGATAACGCAACTCATGTCACAAAAATTCACGCGTCGGCACCCTTACATTGGGTATTCATAGTCTGTCAAAACTGAAGGAAGCCTTCTTATATATATATATATATATATATATATATATATATATATATATATATATATATATATATATATATAAAATTGTAATTCAATGAATACCTTTACATACCTTTACAACTATTTGCTAATATTTTCACTCCTCTGATGAGATGGTAGACATCGAAACCCTATAGGTTAAGGAGATTAATTTTCTAAAACATTCTTTGTCTTGCTTAGAATAATAAAAATTCTTTGATATGAAACTCAACCACTTCATTTCATTTCAATGAGAGTTTTTTGAAATTCATTGAATTACAATTTAATTTATTTGCTCTATCTTGCATATCGAGCAATTCTTGTTTAGATGGGATAACTTATAGAATATTACTGCCAGAAATATTTTGTAAACCAACAATCTCACGTTTACATAACCACTGATTGTTAAATAAAAACTATTCCGAAGTATATATATATATATATATATATATATATATATATATATATATATATATATATATATATATATATAAAATAAAAATTACAATTAAATTTACCAAAATGATCCAAGATGGTAAAATTAAAGTATATTATAAATATTAAAGAATTAATATTTATAAAATTATCTCAGCCAGATGTAAAAGCTCGATAAAACAAAACAGGAAACAGAGCTTATAATACGAGCAAACAGTTAATAAAATATGTTAAAAACACTTTGAAATGAGTTAAAAACATATTTAATCTAAAAAGGTGATTACACATGGATGGATAGTCTGGTGGAAAATAAAATTGGATTTTACCGTCACTGGATATTTATTAAGTTATATACTTGGATTTTACCATCACTGTTCTTCAGATCTACACTTCAATTTCTTGTTCTCTGTCAGTGGAGGAGAAATCCTTCACGACTGAGACAATTTTTATTTTTGTTCCTTTTCTCCACGTTAAAAAACGACACTGGTGTCTAACTCTGTCTCGTGGGGAGGCATTGTAAATAGGATCACTGGATTATTTATCTTCCTCCAGACTATCCATTCATGTGTAATCACCTTTTTCTTCACTATATTCCCTCTGCTTCACTATTTTGTTTTTAAGTAAGATCTTTGACTTACTTGTTGTTTCATCAAATACTTCTGCATGCAAAATCCGATCCCGCATTTTGCTAATTCCTACCCTCTGATGAGAAGGAAAGTATTTCTTCGAAACTCCGCGGATTAAAGACTATCCACTTATCTAGTGTTTCCTTTTCAGATTAAATATGTTTTTAACTCATTTCAAAGTGTTTTTTAACATATTTTATTAACTGTTAGCTCACATATATATATATATATATATATATATATATATATATATACTCGGGTTTTTTATATTCAAAAGTAATGGACTAATGAATTCAACGAGGTTGTTAGATAGTGCTCAATACACTCCAACACACCCAAAACACAAATACAAATAGAAACCGTAAGAGAAAAATTCTGTGGTACAATCCCCCTTTTAATCTGAAACTTAAAACAAATCTAGGAATGAAATTCTTAAACTTAATTAAAAAGCACTTCCCTATTAATAACATACTACATAAAATTTTCAATAAAAATACAATAAAACTTAGTTATAGCTGTAATGAAAACCTTGAAGAAATAATTAAAAAACATAATAACAAAATATTAAACGAAAATAGCACACCCATTGCTACCGAAAGCTGTAACTGTAGAATTAAATCAAAATGCCCTCTTAAAGGAAATTGTCAAATTACTTCTGTAGTGTACCAAGCAACTATTTCTACTAAGGAAAATCCGAATGAAAAAAAATATTACATAGGAATGACAAATAACAATTTTAAAGAAAGATTTACCGGTCACAAGTGCTCTTTTGAAAATAATGAGTACAAAAATAGAACTTCCTTGTCTAAATATTACAATGAACTAGTAGAGCAAGGTTACTCCCCAATAGTAAATTGGAAAATTTTAAAGAAAGCGAAAACCTGTTCATCTTTAAACTCGCCTTGCTACCTATGTCTTTATGAGAAATTATTTATACTTACTTTTAGAGAAAGAGATAAATTATTAAATAAGAAGCACGAAAATTCAATTAATTGCAAACATTATAAAACCCATCTTTTAAGTAATTTAGTTTAGATATAAAATTTAAATAAATTAAAAATTGTCACTGATTTCTATAATTTATTAAAATACTATTAATATACTTTCTCCTCTCCTGATTTCATTCTTTACTTCTCCTACCTTATATACCTGTGTGTCTATGTGTATATGTATGTGTCTATGTATTTATTTATGACCGTGTGTACTTAGATCTATATATTTCTATATTATTTGGTATACCCTCCCATGTTTATTCAATCCATTTGTATGTTTCTATGTGTGTATGCATCTATCTGTACTCTTGCCAAATTATTTGTATTCTTATGTATTTCTATATATATAATTTATGTAAATTATACATATTTATGTGTGAGTATATATATGTGTGTGTGCGTTGTTGTTTATTAGTATATGATTGTGTGCATATATTTGTGTATTTTTTGTATGTATGTGTATACATGGGATTATATATATATATATATATATATATATATATATATATATATATCTTTATGTATATATATATATGCTTATTTGTATGTCGGTTGGTTCTCTGTGAGTATATACATATGTATCTTATTATTTTTAATTTGGGTACTATCTACATGTGCGTCGCTATTTTTGAGTATTTCGTTGATTTAATTACTTCTTTTGCCTGTATATATTTATATATTTATAGGTAAGTGTACTTGTATCTGTGTTATTAGTAATCTGGTCTTGAATGTATTATTTTGTGATTTAACATGACTTTATATCAATACTTAAATAGCTTAAACTTCCAACTTAATAGTATAGTTACACCTTTACTTATGTGCATGTATATGTATATATATATATATATATGTATATATATATGTGTGTGTATGTGTGTGCATATTTGGATATATATATTTGTGTGTGTGTATATATATATATTTGTATTGTATTCTTTTTATATACATAAATATTAGTAGTTTTTTATTTATAATTATTGGACCTATTTAATTTATTTAATCCCCTCTTATGACTAAATATGTTATATTAAAAAGATAATAAATATTAATTTTATTCTGTTTTTATTATTATTATTATTATTATTATTATTATTATTATGTTTATTGTTATTAATAATAATTTTAATATTGTTTTATCATTATTTTCTTCTTTTATTCATATATTTATCTAATAAAAACGCGAAAACTTTAAACTTATATCATTTAGCATAAAGGGCCTAATTAATGGTAGACGTATGTTTGAATTGCGTTGATTTTACTCGTTGGACGTATGTAAGTGGATAAATATGCTAGCTGAATACATTCACTGCCTTTTTTGACACGTTCATTTCTGACGCTTGGACTGTATCTTCTGTTTGTATTTGTAATAATATGTTTCATTACTGAATTTTATAATTGTTCATAAATTGGTTGACACGCAGATCTTTTTCTTTTTCTTTTTCTATATACTGTCAAATTCTTACTTTCTCTCTTCCTCTATTTAACTAGATCTCATTATTCTTTCCTTTTCCTTCTAGTTCTTATTCTCTTTATTATAACAATTTATATCTTTTTTCTTTTCTTCTCCATATCATATATATATATATGTGTATATATATATATATATGTATGTGTGTGTATATATATATATATATATATATATATGTATGTATGTATGTGTGTGTATATATATATATATATATGTATGTATGTATGTATGTGTATGTATATATATATATATATTTTCTCTCTTCTTTTTCTCTCTATTTTGTTTTCTCTCTATTTTCTTTGTCTATTTCTGTCTCTATTCCTTTTTTTTTTCTCTTCTCAATCACTCTCTCCCCATTGTAATCTTTTAACTTTATTTAAATTGCCTCTCCCTTTTTACTTTTTTATTTAATTAAAGTCCTGTGTTTTAAGTTTTTTAACTCCAACTTCTAAAGAGTTCCTACCTAAAATAAAAATCCATTATTCATTGAACTTTTGAATAGTCAAGTCGCTGCCTGATGATATCTGTTGTTTGATTGAAACAAGTGGCTATTTGTAGCAGCGGGATGTGAGCATGTTTATATAACAATAAACAAGTATATATATATATATATATATATATATATGTGTGTGTGTGTGTGTGTGTGTGTATGTGTGTGTGTGTGTGTGTGTGTGTGTGTGTGTGTGTGTGTGTGTGTGTGTGTGTGTGTAGGGATCTATCAAGAAATTGTTTCGCTGTATCAGGGCTCGACACTGGTTGTTAGACAGGCAAGTTATTCGGACTTATATTTTCAGGATCGTTTTCTTTTTCCAACAAATCATGAGACAGGGAAAATTTTACAGTTTACGAACCGCATAAATTAAAGACTAACGCTCTATTCTAATTTTTCCAAAAAAGCTTTTACGTGCGCACATTAAACTATGTATTTGTATGAGTCTTTGTGGAAATGAGAATCATATGGATTCTTTGAATAGAACCGAAAGAAAACATGAGATCAATATGCGATCTAAATTCTAAGAATTCATTCAATATTTCTACATTCACATGGTTTCTTATCATTTTTTTCGTTTCTCCGTCGAACATTAAGACGCTCACTAACGAACAAAGTGATTCGTTTCTAATGCGTCAGTTTGTCTGTCCCGTATTTTTTGTTTTTGTTTGGAACACTCCTCGTTAAACGACTACATTTCATGGATGTATCTCTCTATGATATTTGCTTGCCAAGTCGGTCTATCATGCTTCAATTTGAAAATAACATTGATTTTATCATTGGCGCTTAATTGAAAATAATGTTTTCGTTGGTCTGCCATGCTCTAGTTTTAAATATTACTGTCTAAGCCAGTTGTGCTTTATATAAAGCTAGCGTGGATGCCCGGCGTTGCATGGGTGTTTGTAGTTGTGTGAAAAAGAAATAAAAGAAGGCGGAAGTGTTTTTAAAAAAGTGGTAGTGGCGAGGGGGGGAAATCAAAACAACAGTCGACAGCCTATGTGGAGAGGGGTGTTACAAAATGGTAGCAGCGTGGGGTGGGTCCAGATGGAGAGAGGTGTTTATTAAAAAAAAAATGTGGTAGTAGGCAGGCATGCTCGAACCCGTGACACGAAGCGGAAAAAAAGTGCAAAAATCTGACGCCTTACCGATGCTCCATCGCACGACCGGAAGTTCGCAACGTTGAAATTAAGAAAAGTCAATCAAACTGATACGACGATACGATGGCCACGCAAAAAAACAAACAAACAAAAAAAACGACCCCCACCCCAGTTGAGGGTGAAGGGATTAGTGTTTTTGGCCAATTTTCTGATATTTGTTGTCCGAAGGTCGAGGTTTAAAGCGATACCGGTTAGGTGAGGTACCATCGCCTCTGTCAAAAGTTATTGCGAGACACACACACACACACACACACACACACACACACATACAAACAAACACCCATTTTCGCTTTTATATATTAGACTAGAGGGGTACCCGGCGTTGCCCGGGTGTTTATATGTGTTTCTGTTGCGGGGGGGGTAACAAAAAAACAGTTTTGATAGGTAGGTAGGATCGAACCAGCAGCCTTGAGGCGAAGGTGGAAAAAGAGAAAGTGTGAAAATAAACTGACACTTTACCGCTGCGTCAGCAAGAGAGAGTTACAGAAAAGCGTTTCACTTTATTAAAGAATTAAAAAGTGAGGTCAAATATCACGCAATAGAAATCCTGTAATTACTTTTACTGCGATTTAGTTTTTTGGGTTTGTTTACCCAGCTTTGGCTTGTTTTGTTTTCCCAAGATTTTTTTCTTTTTTTTGGAGGGGCGGACCCGCACCCTATAATAAGGGGAGTAGCAATTGTCTGATATAAGGGATCCCCCCCACATTGATCAAAAGCTGGTTGCTTTCTGGACGTTCCCGCTACGGAAGTTGCCTTCGCTTAACACTAGTTTCACTTTTATACGAAAAAACCGAACACACACGAGGGGAACCGAAATACCAAGAATTTTGTTAACGTCGATGTAAATAAATCTAGACGCGATGCGCGTTCGCAAATCGTACATATTATGATCTAGGGGGTATATGAACAGTTCTAATACATAGTAACACCGCAGAGAACCCCCTAAAAAGGCTTTGCTGAACACACAAAAAATGTGAACACACATTTTGCTTTTATATATATAGATAATGTATTCGCTCGTCTGTCAGGCTTGAAGTTTTAAACTAAGTTGTCCTTAATCTGCCTAATTTAAAAATATTATTTCTGTGTGTCTTTCGTGCAGAAGGTTGCAGTAGTATTTTCTTCGTGACGCTTAAATTTGAAATATTGTCACGTTCGAAATATTATTACTGCATATCTTCACGCTTAAGTTTGAAATGGCAATTTTCGCAGTCTGTTATGCTCACATTTGGAATAGCATTGACATTGGTCTGTCAGGCTTAATGTCAAAAGGTTATTTTATTTTAATGGCAATCGCTTCAGACAAGGTGTGAAGCCACAGGATGTAAGGAGCTAAAAAGGATAGAAAATGCTTATCGCCAAGAAACCAGGTGGCAAATGACCTTATTTTAAAAAAAGAAGAAAAAAAGCGAATACTATGGGTAGAAAAAAAAACAGCCAGAGGTAAGAGAGTTCCACAAACCGGCAGATCTTGAAAAGAAACTGCTGGACTAGGAAGTTGTATTACAATGATATATCAAAATAGCGAATTGATGGAGACCACTAGACCGACGAGTTGAACGAGCTGACACAACGGAAGCAAAGAATAGATTGAACAATTCTGAATAACACATACTATAATAGTATTTAAAGAAAAGATTGAGACTAGTAACATCACGTCTGTGTTAAAGAGGTTGCAGAGAAGAAGGGTGGGGGGGCAATCAAATTATAAGTACCTTTCTGCATCTTATCAAGAACGTTCCAGTCAAAATATGACAGCAGGGTTTCGTTAATATATCACGCTTAAGTTGGCAATAGAAGTGTTCTTCACTTGTCAGACTTACATTTTAACTAGAATTTTTGCTTAGTTTCTCGTGTTTAAGATTTAAAGAACATTGGTGTTGGTTAGGTACACTCTGGTGTTGAGACGATTAATCGGGATCGGAATCGGTATCGGAATCGGAAAAATTGGTGGCTATTTTCCGATGCCAAAACCGATTCTTTTAATTGTCTCTTTTTTTTATTTGATTTTGTTTAAAGTAAAATTTTCCATTGCTGGCAATAATGATAAAATAATAAATATTTATTGATTTAAAAATACCAGTGAAGCTAAAATCGATAGATCATCCTCCACAAATGTATTTTTACGTTTACGAAAATATCTGCATATTTGACGTGTGTTTTTACGAAAATCGGGGAAAATAACAATCTTATAGTTAAATATTTAGAGATTTATAAAGAATCGGAATCGGAATCGGTAATTGTATTGGAATCGGGAATTTAGCACGAAATTGGTTATTGAATCGGAATCGGGAAAAATATTGGAACCATCCCATTACTAGTACACTCACAATTAAAAAAAAATATTGTCGTTAGTCCATCACACTAATACGCGATGTAGAATTTGAATACGTAAATGTACGAACTTAACGGACGTATCTAAAGATGATCCGTTTATATTTAGTGCATTTAAACTTGGATATATTTGCAACAAATTAAAATCCAATGGAAGAAAGGCAGTAAAACAATATGCGGCAATTGTGTAGGTTTTCATAATTCACAGATATTTGAGTGCAGTTTTAGATTTTGCAAAACAACAGACGATCTATTTTTATCCGCCGTGACATGTGCGTTTCAATAATTCAATTGCTTTTATTTTATTGAATTTCTGCGCTTTTTTTTTTAAATATGGAGATTAATTGATTATCTATACGCAGTTATACAACGATTGAAATGAAATAATCCATACTAGTGACTGATTAGCTAAGCTCGTTCTTTTATGAGATACACTGGATGACCTCGTATATGATGAATGCGCAATATGAAACAAGCATTGCGCAATTTCTAACGGTACTTTTCCTCATTTGATAACGATAAAGGCTGGTCAAATAATGTAACGCTGGACTAAGCAAAGAAGTGTTAAATATCGATGTGGCCACGTGTAATGTTAATTTGTAGCTAATGTCTAGATAATTGTCTACTATTACAAGAGGTTATGGCCCAACATTTGCTTGCGATCTCATCTTCAAACAGAAACAAATAGACAGAAAAAGCATGACTATAGTATAAATTTATGCATCAATATCTACGACTGCGACAAGGCCATGGGCCTAGTGTTTATTTTAGTAGCATTCTCAAATAGAAACAGAGAAACATAATTACCGCAAATATAGTATACTAGCGTTGCGACCCAATGTTACTCGGGATTGAATGATGATATATATATATATATATATATATATATATATATATATATATATATATATATATTAAGGGGGAGGCCGGACATTGCTTGGGATTAAATGATGAGCAACGAATGTTTCACACTCCCATATTTCTATTCTCATCGAAATCGGTGAAATCGCCAACTTTTCAATCAAATCGATTCACTGCAGCGTATCTCGTTGCATCGGGAAGAAACTCGCATGCCCCTCGCTATGACTTAATTCACAATACATTGTAATCTTCATTGCACTGTAGAGAACCTACTGTTAATTTCATAAAATTATTTATATATATATATATATATATATATATATATATATAAAGGAGATTAGAACAATAGTCTAAAGAGCTGAGTGTATTTTAATGTAACAGTGAAATTACTAGTTTAATTAAAATACAGGAAAGAGAAAGTGCTCATTGTAATTTAGATATATAATAAGCTCGATAGTTAAATGTCCTAGAGCTAATTCAATATTAAGTAATGTGATTGATAATTTTAAATTTAAAAATCAAATTATAATTAAATTAAAAATCCGGTTCATAACAACAAAATCAATTATCTGCAGATAATTGATTTTGTTGTTGTTCCTTCTTATGAAACGGATTTTTAATTTAATTATAATTTGATTTTTAAATTTTAAATTATCAATCACATTACTTAATATATATATATATATATATATATATATATATAATGGCTTGAATTAAAGTTTAAAATGAAAAAAGTCAAGTATCATATTCCAATTGTGCTCTAAACAAAAACATGAATTTCGAACGCGCTCCAGTCATATCAAAGAAACTAGCGTTGATTTTATATGCATGGCCGTTCGACTTTTGTACAAATAAAACTTCTCAAATGCACTTGGGATATTAGGCTGTGTAAAATGTTCACTTCTGTCCAAATCGCCTGTTCCTTCTTTCATCAGATTATTTTGATTATCGATATTTATCGAAGACATTCCGATACAAAACCTATCTAAGAACACTGCCAGGCACATGAAGTTTCTGCGTGTGAAATTGCATAAAAATCGGCCAAACTGTTTTCGAGTCCATATGGAACAAATACACAGACACACAGGCACTCAGATAAAGTTCATATATTAAATCGATAGATAGATACGTAAATTGGATAGATATAGATAGATAGATAGATAGATAGATAGATAGATAGATAGATAAGTATATATATATATATATATATATATATATATACACATAATTTTCACGATTACAATAAGTTATGGACCTTGCTATTTTCCAAATGCTTCTTCAAATAGAGACAAGGATGCAAAGATACCAAGCCTATAGTGTATATTTATACAACTATGTCAAATATTTTAATATGTAACGTTACGCAAATTTGCACATGTAGACCCAACACGTTGCGACAACATCTATTTCCGGGTATTTTCCCAAATAAAACGTGATCGTGCTCTTTCTCTTTGACCTTTGTCCTATCAGACGTCATCTTTCCTCATTTTTATAGTATTTTTCTTTTTTCCTTGCCGTGACGTCATTTCGCACACGGCTCGGTACTTGCATATAGCCGCCATACGCACGTCCTCGCTCTACTACAATAGGTAATAAGCTGAGTACACTTCCACTCCGCATATGTACTCAATAGCACCATATATTTTCCAAGTGTTTCATCGGCAATGTTTTTCATATTGATTATATTATGACAAAAAATAAATAAATGAATAAATAATAACAGCTTCGATAATGATGATAAATTTTCATGCTGTCAAACTAAATTAAAGACTAGCGCATATAAATTTATGTGGGCGTTTTCAACAACTGTTATTCCTAAGTGATTGCAAATTCATTCATTAATGTTAGAAAAAAATTATTTTATTTTTGGTTCATTATATATCATACATTATATAAATGCCCATAATGTAAATGTAATAACTGTTATTATATAAAATGTGACTTCGGCAACGTGTGTTTCCGTAAAGTCTTTTCGCATATACTTTAATAAGGCAAAATGTATGCATATACTTTAATAAGGCAAAATGCATGTATATACTTTAACAAGGCAAAAGGCATGCATATACTTTAATAAGGCAAAAGGCATGCATATAATTTAATAAGGAGAACTGCATGCATATACTTTAATAAGGCAAAATGAATGCATATACTTTAATAAGGCAAAATGCATATATATACTTTAATAAGGCAAAATGCATGTATATACCTTAATAAGGCAAAAGGCATGTATATACTTTAATAAGGCAAAAGGCATGCATATACTTTAATAAGGAGAACTGCATGCATATACTTCAATAAGGCAAAATGCATGCTTAAATATATCTGGGATAAAATAGTGCTAAGATTAAGTTATGTTTGAAAACAATTCTGTTTTTAACTTTCTAATTAGCGATGATTTCTTTTACCTGATCAAGTAACCTATCTCGCTCTGAGATATCTATATATTTCGTTGCCTCCTCTTCATACGTGTTAATTCGAGTACACTTTAATATTTCTAAATTCTTCTTCAAGCATTTAAAGAAAGAGTGAGTTCTTTAATTTATATTCGTGTGTTTGTGCACACCACAAATACGTATGTAGGTGATATGGCGAAATAATACATTTATTTATTTTATATTATAATAATAAAATAATATTCATAATAATAAGAAGAAGAAGAAGGGAAAGGAGAATAAAAGTCTATATAATATTCTGCTTCTTCCTTCCTTAGTTAATTTGTACGTTACGCTTTATAAAAATGTCAAATACTTTAAAAAAAAAAGGCCAAATACACATTTTTGAAAGCCAAACTGCTTAGAAAAACAGCCAAAAAAATATTTGGCATTTTTTAAAGAAAAGCAGGAAAAAAATGTATTTGGCCTTTTTTTTAAGCCAAACTGCTTTTAAAAAAGGCTAAATACAATTTGTGAAGGCCAAACTGATTTTAAAAAAAGCCAAATACACTTTTTAAAGGCAAAACTGCTTCGAAACTGCTTTTTTTGCAGGCCAAGCTGCTTCAAAAATTTGTTTGACTTTTTTGTAGCCGCTTAATAAAAAAAGGTCAAACAAATTTTTGCTAAAAAAGGCCAAATACAAATTTTAAGGTTAAACTGCTTAAAAAAAGGCAAGCTTCGCGAAACTTTACTTGCAAAACATCAATCTGTCAATTCTAGACAAGAACATGAGGATAACCTCCCTTTGATGTAGCCTCAAATATCATGATAATAATATATGATCATTGTTGTATTGGTGTGAGAAAGGATCTCCAAGTAGTTTCGACGCTTGGTACTCTAGGTGTATCAGAATTTTTGTAGGAATTTTTGACACCCCTAACACAAAACGGCGAATAAAATATATAAAATTCGTAATTTCTCTTTTAAAAGTGGGTTGTTTATTTTCTTTATGGATTATACTTCCAAAATAAACTATTAAAATTGTATAAAACGTAATAGAAATAATTTTTTTCATTTTTTTAAAAACAGTAATGAAATTAATTGTATTTTACGAGCTCAGTATTTTTCAATTTTAAACTTTAAAAATCTATCAAAATTTTTCTATTGATTCAATTTTTACGATATTTACAGGGTCAATGTGATATTTTATTCTCTTTCCAGAAAACCGAATATAATATTTTAGACAAACTTTTTTTTAATTCACGCCCCCCATTTTGAAATGTCTATTAAAAAGTAAATAATTAATTTACTCACCAAAGTTTTATATATCACAAATTAAAGATAAAAGATCAATAAATAATATATTCAAATTTAAAACAAAAAAGTAGTGTTTTTAGAAATTTACCTGTAAAGTCCGAAGTTTAAAATTTTTTTTAAAACCACGTTGTTTGTTTTTTCTTTTGTTTTTTGTTTAAATGAAACCTTTGTCCTTGCTCCTTAAATTGAAAAAAAATTAGGGCTTGAATTATATTTTTCGAGTAGTTATAAGCTTGGAAAGACAGGGGGTCGAATTAATTCACGCCTCCACATTTTGAAATGTCTATTAAAAAGTAAATAATTATTTTACTCACCAAAGTGCTATATATCACAAATTGAAGATAAAAGATCAATAAATAATATATTCAAATTTAAAACAAAAAAGTAGTGTTTTTTAGAAATTTACCTGTAAAGTCCAAAGTTTAAAACCTTTTCTTAAAAAGAAACGCGTTTTTTTTTTAATGAAATCTGGATCCTTGCTCCTTTAATTGAAAAAAGAAATTAGGGCTTGAATTACATTTTTCGAGTAGTTATAAGCTTGGAAATACGGGGTGGAATTATTCAATATTTTTCACGAAATTTCTGACACAACTAGTGCAGCGGTTCTTCACCGAAGAAAGGAGTCAGTGCATATTTACGTAAAAGAAGGGAACATTTGGAAGAAACTTGAAAAAAAAAAATTTTCTGCGAATAGATGATGGACTGAAAGAGTAAATTAGAATTTACTTTCGTAATTCTTGCTTTCCTTATTTTGTTTTTTAATCTTCGCATTCCAGGAGCGATGTTTCTATCATGTTCTAAAAAAAATATGTAAAAGCGCAACAATATGACCATGCTTACACGCGTTTCCAAAAATCCGATTTAGCTTTCACACAAAATGAAAAAGAAAACAATGATTATTAATCAACTCTAGTTAACGTATAAACCGAAATAGGATGCAGTGTAACATTTATGTAGCCATTAACTTTATTGTTATAATATAAGTTACATTCTACCGAAGTGCAACTCACATAATAATAATAATAATAATAATAATAATAATAATAATAATAATAATAATAATAATAATAATAATAATAATAATAATAATAATAATAAATCCGTTAGTTAATAATGGTTTTACAACCATTACCCTATCCCACCGACTTATCATGCACTTTGTAAACTCTTTCTCAATTTATCAGAATTCATCAGAATTTACAAAAAATTCTATTGCTTCCTCATCATTTAAGAAGAATTTTAGTTAATAACACCGAAATAATATATCCGGAGACCAGTTTTGTTCTTTATATGAATAGAAAGGCATCAAGTGTTTAAAAGGTTTTACAATCTTCCATTCCAAATATTTTAAAAATATATGTATTTACAGAAACATGAAAAAACGTGTTTTTTACACTATACCGCCGACTTACCGTGTGTTACGTAGTCGCGGGTTCATATCGGAGACATGTGGAATATAGGGTGGTCAAAAAGTCAGGTAACATGTTAAAGGTAGAAAAAACAATATGATCCATTATAATCTCTATTCGTTTAATATTATTTGTTTAAATATTTGAGTGTAATATATAAACTTTAATTTTAAATCTATGTGTTGTGTCATTTATATTCGTCTTTCAGGTATAATGGCCACCCAAAAGTTAACAACGCCGCAAAAGGTTGCTATTGTAAGATTGTACACTCAGTACAATAAAAATGCTGCTGAAACTGCTCGCCAGTTCTCTACATTGTTTCCTGGCTTTACTGTAACACGAAAGCATGTAATTAAATTAAATAGGAAATTTGATGAAACCGGTTCTGTTGTTGACTTACCTCGGTCAGGAAGACCAAGAACCGGTCGGTCTGATGAGAATATTGCTACTGTCCAGGCAATTGTGGATGAAACCCCCAAAACATCATCACGAAATATGGCACGCCAATCAGGAATAAGAAGGGGAACAATTCTAAACATTTTGAAGAAAGATTTAAGTTAACAAAATAAACATATTCCATGTTTGTTTCATTTTATATTTCAATGTATGGTACTTAAATATACGTGTATTGCTAATCTCGTTTTTCTTTAAAATGTTACCTGACTTTTTGACCACCCTGTAGTTCGGGGTACATATTGGAGACACATACACGGATGACTCAAACAAGGGATGACAATGACATTTATCATCTCTTTTTTTATTGTTGTTGTTTTTTTCTTTGCGGCATATCGTCTCTCGTTTTTTTTTTAAATACGTTTTTACTTTCATGTGTGACTGTATGGTAAATCGTCTAACATTTTTAGAACACTTTTTTTTCTTTGCTTGTTTTTTTTTCTTTTTTTTCTTCTTCACGTTCTGTTTGTGGTTTCCCAGATTCGTTATAATACCCTCCCCTATGTAGGAAGGTATTGCACGGCACCAAATTCAGACGTGTTGAATGGTCTGGGTACATATTGAGACAATATATAACATATACTGAATGTGATAATAACACTTATATACATTACACACACAGTTCATATTTTTATAATTGACAATTCCTTAATAAATTTCCGATCCCGACGCAATTACCGATTCTGATTAGTAGGTTTTTGTTTCCAAATGATCATAAAAATGTGATGTATTGGAGACAAGACATACCGGGGACTCAGAACAGAAGATGATAATCACATAGATTACACACGCAGTTCATATTTATAACACATAAGGAGATGCGAATTCATTATTGCAGAAAGGGAATGTGTAATACAGTTATTTTATATTAGAAGGGGAGAATCATTACTGATGATAGGGGAGGGGACTGACAATTAATACTTGATCGTGGTTATACAAAGTTCGTTTACACGATGACAGACAAAACACATGCACCTTTTCCATTTTGAGTGGAATGACGACAGACGAAGACATAACAGTTTACAAATATTAGATGATACTTTATACCAGCTGGATGATTGATAATTGTCAAGGATTCAAGCCTTTACGACTTCATAGTCTCCTCTTCCCCGCCCCCTTCGCATCTAAGAGACATCAGCTTCTAGTCTGACCGACTCTCTTTGAGTCGCTCTGGATATGCCGATAATTATGATTCTGATTTTTTTCACTTCGAACCCTGTCTCAATAGCTCCTGGATATGACCTTGAACTATATCCAGTAGTGAGGGCTCCAGCTTGCGGGCTTTGGGGAGTGTGGAGCTACCTTTTAATTGCCATTGCTCCCAGGTCCACTCTGCCCCGGAGTGGTAGTACCTGTTAAGGTCCCAACTATGGGTTGAATAGAAACCGACTTGAGAACAACAAATATATTCCATTAAAAAAACAATTCTTCAAAATCTTTGGATTCGGCATTAAATAACCTGAAAAGGGTTGATATGCCGTAAAACAACCAACCCACTAACCAACCAACCTGTCTCAATATATTGAGAATCTCCTTTCTCGATGACGTCAGATCCACGCCTTCACCACGTGAAGTTTATTCACGTGGACTTTACATATGTCTGTCCAAACACACTTTTGGCAAACAACAAATTCCCAATTTGAATTGTTCGATATCTAACCTATTTGTTAATCATTATTTAAACTTGTATTGTCCATTCTTTTAACTGACATATTTAATATCCAGTTATTTCTAAAAAAAAAAAAAATAAATAATCAACTGCATTCATAAATTACATATCTATCTCTGACATAAATAATATTTAGTTATTTGCACGAACAATGCCAATCGTTCTGCATTCCTGGGATTTCAATATCTACTATCATGTAACACTTGCCTACTGGGTTCGATTCTTGTCTTTTCCTAAAATCATTTTACAACTTATCTAGTTTTGCTTTCTTATTTACTCTTTTCATAACACCATGCAATTTGTAAACTCTATCGCAATTTATCATAATTAACAAAAAATACTATTGCTTCCTTCTCATTTAAGAAGAATTTTAGTTAATAACACGGAAAAAATATATCCGGAGACTAGTTTTGTTCGTTATGAGAATAAAAAGGCATCAAGTGTTTAAAAGGTTTTACAATCTTTCATTTTCAAAGGGCTTTAAAACGAGTACGATTAAATAATCTTCAATATTTCTTTCTCAAGAACCGGAAATTTAAGCATACAATATCTCTAGGTATATACAGGGTGAGAAAGAGCACTTGCATTTTTTGAATATCAATTAAAAATAAACAAGCAGCTTGTTCTGCCCCACCCTATAATAAAGACATATTTTCTGTGTGTGTGTGTGTGTGTGTGTGTGTGTGTGTGTGTGTGTGGGTGTGTGTGTGTGTAAATATGTCCCTATGCACTCCAAGACGGGTAGATCGATTGTTTTGAAATTTCACACAAATGTTATTTATGTGTCTGGGAGTGTTCATGGATAGGTTTAGTATAGGAATACTCCGGATTAATATAAAAAAAAATCGATAATAATAATCTGATCAAAGAAGGATCAGTGTGATTTTCAATAAAGTTAACACCCTGATACATCCTAATATCACAAGTGCATTTGAGAAGTTTTGCCACCGCACAATTTTGATGATGGTACGGCATAATAATGTTTGACACTCCGGTTCCAGTCATATCACCAAAGTTGAGCAACGATGAGCCTGGCCATTACCAGATGGGTGACCATTTGAGACTTCCAAGTGCTGCATGTGCCTCTCCACTTATCTCGGCATTGTTTCCAGTTGTCCTTGACTTTTCTTTGCCACTGGACTCAAGCAGGGTTGATTCAGGAATGATGTAGGTGACTATTGCGCAACCCTTGCCACACAATTACATGCGCAGTTTCCCCTACAAGGGATATCCTTTGCCTGAACTGAACAGAGTTATCGAAGATAATAAACATATTGAAAGTGTAGAATATTCGTTGATCCTAAGTCAATCCCAGGCAACATCGGGTTTCCCTGTTTGTCTATCAATAATTGGACATGTTTCAACGTATCGAATAATCGAATCTACTAAATATCGGCACGAACTTTCCGGACAACCTAATGCAACTAAAGTTGTATTCTTGCTGATGGATTTATTTGTAAATTGTTTTATTATTAGCTCACAACATAAAATAGAGACAAGTGTAGTATCTGTTCTGATACTATACTTCACTTTTTCTGACCTCGATCGATGAAGGAGAAATCCTTCTAGATTGAGGCATTTTTAAAAAAAATTTTCTTCCCATCCAGCGTGCTTCTTTGTGGGTAGCTGGATTTCCCCCACATTAAAAATCGACCTGTGTGTCTAACTATGCCCTCGTCGGCTGGCAATTAAATAGGAACATAAAATAGAGGCTTCGATAGGAATAAAAAAATCCCATGATGTCAAAAGTAAATGAAACAAGTGCTTGTCAGTAAATTTTTTATCCATAACTAACATGTGGTGCTTTTAATTATTATTTTTTTTAACATTGTGAATAATGTTATGCATTATCCGACATTTGTCTAAATCTCATAAGTCTTTTTAATTTTTCTTTTTTTTACAAAGGAGTCACTAATTATCAAGGCCCGGAAACAACTCGAGGATAAAGATCAATGAGTGTGCAGTAGTCAATGGAAAAATCTCGTAGTAATCGTTAGTAGTGGAAATTTAATAAATTGGATTACTTAAGGGGAACGGCTCCTCAAGAACTTGTTTACGTTGGACTTGAAGACGACCATATTGTAGTCAGTTGGAAAGCAGTACAATATGAAAGAGTTCTAGAGGTGCACAGTTCGAAAAAATAAGCTTTGTTCATGGAATCCACGTTTGGGTTTAGTAAATCGTTGGAACATTAACATATAATGTCGGTGCGTGAAAATAATCTTAGAACGGTATTTTCCGCACGAGGGTTAAGACTAAACAGAGAATGGAAAATTCTATTAAAAGTCACGTCAGAAGAGGTCAACAATAAATGGAAGGATGTGACTTCACAGACATAAAGTCAGATATGAAAAGTGGCGGAAAAGAGAGAAAAAGCTGCTTCTTTGGTCCTATAAGCTGGCTGTGTTCGGGCGTTTATCAAACGTCTGTCTCATCCTCTTAGAAGTGACCATAATGCTCATAGAAAAGACCATGCTAGTTCTTTTCAGTAATTGTGAATAAAGAAAGAACCTAACTTTTAAACACACCGGAAGTTGGAACCCGCATCTTTCAATGGAGGTATGGAAGCACAGAATCGATACAATTTTCAATTATATTTTATGCTTTGTTGCAATATTTTGGGATTAATCGGGTAGTTATTTAATTGCCGCCCACATCGACAATATTTGGCACAAGGCCTGGAAAGTGGGAACCCCGAAGGCTCCCCTAAAGAAGGGACGCTCCTGCAATTTTAAAAAATTGCCTGAGTAACCTCGTCGGCATTCCCCGGTCGGGCCGCCTCAGGCAGCAAGCAATAAATTTGCCCCACCGGAAAGTCCGGTGGCAAGGCCTGGGAGGGTGGACCTCCTTGGTATTACCCAGGCGGTGTACCTCAGTCCAACAGATGCTGACCGGTTCCCGGCCCCTCACCTGTTGGGCTGAGTGTCAAGTGACGAATCCTTGACTTGTACTACCCTGTCTCTTTGCAGTCGAAGCCGCTAGGAGACATCCCATCACAATGGGATTGTAATGGGATTAATGGGTATGATACCACACAGTCGGACGATTCTATTTATAAACGATGCTGCTAAGAACTGACGAATCAAATTAATTCACGTTCTGCTACCAACCAATCAGAAACCAGAATTGCTACATAAATATTAAACCTTTTCTGGAGCAGTTTCACATGTTCTTTTCCCGGGTTTTGACACAGTAAGTATATTTTGTTCTGTGGAACTGTCTACTACAAACAAGTCACCTCCCAGGACGTGTGTGTTACAGCTAACCATCTGAAACTGTTCTGAAAGTCAAAATGGCTTACACTTCTACATGCTTATTTTTTAACCCCTTATAATAAAAATAGGTGAAATACGTAAACTTTTTATTAATTATTTTTTTTTTTAATTTTTAATCGCATATCTTTTAAAATAACTGTTTATTTTAAGTTAATATGTTATCTATTTTGTCAAACTATTTAGCTATTTTAAAGATATATTTATTTACAGAAACACGAAAAAACATGAATGTGTCACAGTTTTACAGTTTTTACAGTTTAAAAAGGTGAATAGTTTAACAGTTTGAAAATGTGAATATTTCGCATATGTTACAAAATACACTAAATTAAAACAAAAAATAAGTATGAATCTGGTTGATGATATTGCCGAAACAGTTAATTTTAAATCGGTGATGCAAAAAAAAAAGAAAAAACAAAAAAAAAAACCCAAAAAATAACCAAACAAACTATACTTTAAAAACCAAAAGTAAATATGTTTGAAAAAAAATTATTAACAAAAATTTTTTTAATTTACAAAATATATAAAACATGTAAACTTTTATCGATTATTTTTTTTCAAGCGTATATATATATATATATATATATATATATATATATATATATATATATATATACGCTTAAAATATTAAAAAATAATCGTTTACATGTTTAATATATTTTTCATTATAAGGGGGTGAAAAAAAATAAACATAAAATATAATTGAAAATTGTATTCATTCTGTGCTTCCATACCTCAACTGAGAGATGCGGGTGCCAACTTCCGGTGAGTTTAAAAGTTAGTGTCTCCTTTTATGCATCATTTCCTTCTTTTCTACTCTATCACAATTTCCATAGAAAATGCTCGACCAAACTCTAATCTCTGGTTCCATTGTAAAACAATGACTGCTGGAACGACGTGAATATGCACCTTCATACCTCAAATTTTTTTTTCAATTAATTTGACAAAAAAATGTATTTCAATTTTCATAGAGGTAAAGAAAAGGTGAAACGGCACTAACCCTATATGGGTTTAACTGGCTTCCACGGAAGTATGAAATTAACAAGCGATTCCCAGTCGCATGTAAATCCCCGTTAAGCGGAGATCACGAGGTTAGGTTTTTGCAACCTTTGCAGATAGGTGTCGATGACCTCCTACACATAGCTCCTGGAACTTCCAAATTGGTCACCCATTTTAGAAATAACCAGGCTCAACGTTGCTTAACTCCGGCGATCTTACGGGAACCGGTGTGTCAACGTGATTATGTCGTATGGTTGTGCTGTTGGTGCATTTATGACCTCACTTGGAATTCTATTCAAAGGTCCAGAGATTCTGATTGAGAAAGCCCCCCCCCCCCCCGCCACTTCGGTGCAATCGAAATTGGCGAAGAAAATAGTTTCTTTTAGTGTCAGCGCAGAAATCGATCCCGGGGTACATTATAATGATGAAATTGTAGATCCAAACGAGATCACCGCGTAATCCTCGGTGCTCAAGGGAAGAAAGGATAAGCTTTCATACGGCAGATCCGATAGACTCTGCATCATTCGAGTGGCCAGTCTTTGAACTCTTTTTCTTTTTCTGATGCTGGATATCGCGTAATAGATATGGAGAAGAGGCCATGACACCATACTGTAACAGTAATCTGACGAAGAGGACATAAAAAGGGAGAAATATTTCAGGAGTAAGAAAGAGCTAAGTCAAAAGAGAACCGCTCTAAGATAGAGGAGGTTTACTCCACTTGATCTTTCTTTTCTAAATCACTGAGGAGTGGAGGTGTGGAGGCAGAGAAAATCGCTGTTTAATAATATATTTCCTGCATATATTTTAAATTGAGATGTCGACACGTGTAGAGTTCCAAACAAACTCCCCAAACCCATTCCTCTCTCATTTTCATTTTGAACCACGTGATGTTACGACCCTTTCTATTTCAACTACCTAGTGAAATCTAAGATCGAATTCAGAAATTTAACCTTCGATTCATATTTTATTTTCTACTAGCCTTGCTGCCCGGCGTTACCCGGGTGTTTTTAGGTGTGTGCTGAGAAAAAAAAAAAGGTATAGTAGGCAGGCAGGTTCGAACCCGTGACGCGAAGGCGGAAAAGAAAGTGGAGGTGTGTGTAAGGGTATTGGTTGAGCAGTCGAAAAGAGGGGATAACTTTCGAAAATTCGGCGAAAAAGCGACCACCCCCATGTAGAAAAGTGCCCAGTTGAGAATGACGGAAATAATGTTTTGGCCTAATTTTTCGATATTTGTTGTCCGAGCTTTAAAACGACCTCTATCTCATGAAAATCCGTCGCCTCTGTCGAAAGTTTTGCGAGGCATACACACCTACGTACATACATACATACATACATTCATACATACATACATACATACATACATACATTTAAGCATATAGACGAGATTTATATTATAGATTATTTACAACTAAGCAATTCATATTTTAACGGATCGACCAATATTTAACATATGTCTTATCCTTTGTCAGGGGACGGGAAATCTTTCTAGACTGATTTTAATGTTTACTTTAATCCAAAGTGACTTTTTGAATCATGGTCCATGCAGTATTTTTGTGACTGATGGGCATGGTATGGGCAAATACCGAAAGAATTAAAGGATAAGTACTCGGAAGATTGGGTTAAAATATCTCTACAGATACATTTCGTTTTAAATAAATAAATCTTCCTCAATTAAGCAGGATCATCTTTAACAAAGGATGATGGGTAATGACTAGGGCTGTGACAACAGAATATTCTTTTCATTGTTTTAACTCTCAAATCAAACACAGTTAATCAATTGAGAACCCCACCACTCTATCTAAAAACATAAATATTAACTGATATATACTCGAGAGTCAAAATAATAAAAAGAATATTCTCTTATCATAGCTCTAGTAATGACGTACAAACGTACATGGGAATATAAGTGTATATGTAGACATATTTTTATTTTATTTTGTAAACACAATTAAATTCAAATCATTGGAGATTATTTAAGTAGGAGTGGTCTATAGAGTAAATGTGGTATTCTGGTAACAGTTAAAACGTAAGCAATAAACAAATAAAAAAAAGGAATAGTTCTTGAACGAAGGAGCCAAAATGCGTCTAGTTAGGAGTGGGATTACCTGAGGATGACCAATGATCCCCTCACTTCTCAAACATTCGAATGGTCTGTTCCTAATTTGTGCGTGAAATCGATGTTTGATTTACGAATTTAATAGATAATATCTGTTCTATTTTCGATCGGATTAGTAGAAATTTTGCTGGTAATGCAATTTTTTTGGACTAACACAGCGTCCTTTTTTATGGAAGCTGTTTTTCAACCTTAACTATTTCTTATGTCTACCATTAACCTCAGGGTGTTGGCAGATAAATGAGGATCACATTTCTTAAATGAACTACGTGACATTCAGAATATGATCGAAGTGTAATATGTGCCTGATTTATAAACTTTACTTGGCCTTCTCTTGCAAAATAAATCAATAATTAAATAATAATGAAATAATAATTCAAAGTGTAGTATCTGTTCAATCATCATTCAAATGAGGAAATATTCCAAAGTGGTGTCATTTTAATTTTTGTTCAATTCCAGAGCGCCTCCTTTTGGGTAGGTTCGTTTTATTCACACCAAAACTGATCTTTTGTCTAAATTTCACCTCTTGTGTACGTACGTAAATAAAACCAGCGGAATTAACCTTAATTGGGTTAAACCGGCTTCCTACGAAGGAGGAAATGTCTAGGAAACATCAAATTCACAAGCGGCCCCCAATTCCGTGGAAATCACAATTTTGGGAGATAATAACTTTAGGTTTTAGCTGTTCTTGCAACGAGGTGCTGACGTCTTCCTAAATACAGCGCCTGGTATTCCCAAGTAGACACCCATCTGCTACTGACCAGGCTCGACTTTACTTAACAAGAACCGGTGTGGCAACGTGATTATTGCGTATATATATAAGTAAATAGAAACACATTAAATTTAACCATTTTTAGTAACTATACATAAAATTCATTGTTGTTTTGTTTCTTGGGATGAGGCCTAAGAGCAAAGTGTAGTATCTGTTCTAAGTCTACACCCCACTAGTTTTGTCGTCGTTCATTGAAGAAGAAATATTTCTAGAGAGGTATATTTTATTTTTATCCCCAATAGAGCTGGCTCTTTTTCGAGGGGAAGCTAATATTTTCCATATTGAAAATCGACCTTGTGTCTAATTATGCCTTCGTTGAGAGGCAAGCCATCAGAGACACCGAAATAATACTTGACGCTGAAAAATATTGATATCGTTGGCGACATTTGTCTCTATACATTCCTAGTGAGCGTGTTTGTTTCTACAAGTCAATAAAGTTAGCGTGTGTCTAAAACGTTAATACCAAAACGACTAAGCAACTCAAAATGGATGAACACCCCTCTCCATATTTTTGAAAAAAAAATATAGAAAAATAAATCAAACACAACTGGAATAGTAGATTCATTTCCAGTTCATCATCTTTATGCACCGACGCGCCTCCAAGAGCTCTTAGCTTATGGATTTGATACTAAAACAATGCCGTTAACTTGTAGCGGACAAAATAGCGTCACAATAAAAAGTGGACAATGGCGACGTATGACTTAAAAACCACAATGGCGACTAACGATGCCAGATTTGATTTTAGGTCTGAATAAAGGGAATCGTGTCACGTAATCAAAAACCGAGAAAGAGAGAGAGAGAGAGAAAGAGAGAAAGAGAGAGAGGGAGGAGAAAGGGAGAAGGAACGTAGGAAAGGTAAAATAAGAAACAGACGATAAAAATGACAAAAAGACAGAATTAATTAATGAGAGAAAGAAAGAGAAGAACCGATAGAAAAAAATGGAAGTGAAAAAGAACAGACAAATGAAATTAAAAAGAGTGTGAGAGGAAGAGAGGTAGAGAAAGCGAGAAAAAGAGAGCGAGAGTCACAAAGGGAGAGAACGAAGGAAAGGAGAGCTCGATAAAAACGAACATAAAACGAAGAAAAAAGATCGCGGGAAAAGTGATGAATACAAAAAGGAAGTGTGAAAAACGAAGGAAAGACGTATTATATATTAAAGCCAGATAAAATAGACTCTTAGACCTAGATGTGTAATGCGTCTATAAAACTGCATGTGTCGATGGACCATCGAGCTAATGTATAATGATATTGAAATATAACATATTTTAATAGAAGACATAATGTCATAAGAAATATTTGAAACAATAAATGATTTAAAATTTGCGATATGTCAAATATTTAAAAGTCAGTTAAAATATTTATAATAAACGAAGGTGATTGTAACAAAAAGGAAAAAAGAAACAGTTTCGAATTTTGTTCCGTAAAATGATTTGAGAAAACTATATTTAACAATCGCACAAGGATTGACATTTTGATGTAAGCGTAATGTAACCAGAAACAGGGGTTTTGTTATGCCTACATTTTCTAGAAAGAGTATGCAGTTAGTTTACCGGTGCGTCCATGGAAGCTCTAAGGGGCGCGTTTTGAAAAGATGTAAAAACCAAGAGAAATATTTGAAAACTCCGAGACAAGCAATATCAAGGAAATAAAGTCATATAAAATATAACCTTCCGTTATGGTGTTTCTTTCTGAATGAAAGTATTCTCGTTTACAGCGTTTCAACCACGACAAGAGAAACAAAATGATAAAAGAAGGTATGTCGCCATATAGATTTAAAGACATTAGTATCGTGTCATATAGATACACGTTATATACGTACCAGTATATAACAGATCGAATTTAAGCAACAATAAGCCTGGCCAGCAACAGATGGGTGACCGTTTGGGACATCCAGGTGCTGTATGTGCAATCCTCTTATTTCGGCATTAGTTCCAGTCGTCCTAGGCTTCTCCTTGCCACTGGATTCAATCAGTGCCGATCCAGGAGAGGTGTGGTTGGAATAGCGCAACACTTGCTACACAATTACACGCGCAGCTGCCCTTACAAGGGATATCCTTTGTCTTTCAAGACTTAACGGAGGCATATATATATATATATATATATATATATATATATATATATATATATATATATATATATATGCATACATATCTATCTATCTATCTATCTCTCTCTCTGTCTGTCTGTCTCTCTCTCTCTCTCTCTATATATATATATGAAGAAAATCTATATTTCAAGATGTTGACCATCTTATCATTCATTCCTGCAAGTACGTTGACCAATTCTTTACAATATCTGTTTCGTAGCGCAAAATCAATAACTTAATTATTATATAAAATAGAACATTTTGACAGAATATTCCTAAATTAATAGGGCATGTTAGTAGGAATAGATGGGTTTAGTAACTTTTTTCTAAAATTCGAAATGGCGCAAATGAAACATATTATAAGGTATTTTAATTATGTAAAAACCCACTTTATTTCCTTCTGATGGATTGATTGTTGCTATTTTTTCTGATGAGTTAAGGGCAAAGTAGATTCACTAATTGATATAATAATTAAGTGATTGATTTTGCGCTACGAAACAGATACTGTAAAGAATTATAAATATCAACTGAATTAAAGGAATAAGTTATAAGATTGTCAGAATCCTGAACTTTGGAATATAGACTTTTGTAATTCATTCACTATATGGTTCTATAATTACATAGAACTTTTTAAATAAGGATTGGTATATATTACACCTATTTACAATGCCTCCCCACAGGACAGAGTTAGACACCAGGGTCGTTTTTTAACGTGGAAGGAAATAAAAAATATTTCCAAAGAAATATATATATATTTTTTTTTTCACTGATTGTTTTTATATATCAACGCATATTTAATCTTACTTACTAACCAAGCAGATTCGTCGTTATTCCGTCTCATGAGTTAATGTTTTCATTAACCAATGGCCGAACGTCTGTCAAAGACCCCAGTTACTTTTATCAACATCTTGTTTATTGCTTTGTGTTGGATGTGGCACATCAATTTTACGAATGTGTCGATACACACACACACACACACACACACACACACACACACACACACACACACACACACATATATATATATATGTATATGTATATATATATACACTCAACATGACATAAGATATTAACCACGTTAGTTTTGAATTAAATCTATTTCGGATGGGGGGTGCATGTAAACTGTATTTTTAAAATTTATGTTTTTGCAGACTTTACTTATCTCCATTTCCTTTTGCTCCCTTTTCATCTCTAAATTTATTTTAATTCATATGATTATCTTTCTAGCAGCGAGCAACATTTATTCCTCTACGAGGAGTTGCTTAGTGATTTTCTCCTATTCAATGAAACGCGTAATAGGTTTACTAGAAGAAAAATTCAGTTTAATAAAAAAAAAATTATTAGGGTGAATTCATTTCATATTTTAGGTTTTGTAAATAATGACCATGTATGTTCATTAAAAAAAATTAAGAAAAACAAACTGGTAGATATTTCATTACTGAAACATGTTTACATGATATTGGTCATGTAAAACTTTGTATTTTTCTGATTTATTATCTATATAAATATATATATACATATATATACATATATATACATATATGTATATGTATATATATATGCATATATATATATATATATATATATATATATATATATATATACATACATATATTTGCCCTATGTTATGAATGTGTGTATCTACACTAATATATATTTGGGTTTTTGTGTATTGATATTTATATTAAAAGCCCTTTTTTCTATTTATTTAAAAATAAAATACAATGTTCTTATGTATGAGTCGTGAAATTGCATTCACTAGTCAAAGATCTAGCTAACTTGCATATTCTTTTAAACATTCGATTAATTCTCTAATAGTTTTTTCGGTTTTCGGTAAGGGATGATTGTCTTCAGTAAACTATTACGTGTAATTAAATTAATGCAGACATTCTACATGATTTATACTTGCGTAAAAAGGTTATAGTAAACACAAACCTCTTTCTACATATATATTTATGTATGCGTATAATTATATTTGTTTAAAAAAAATTGCCTAGCAAACTCCACCAAACCCATCCTAAACTTTATATTTCGGTTTTAGCCGGGGAAAATCGGTACAAAAGTGCTAAAATTTAAAATGAAATTTAGCAGTTGAAAATCGAACGACGGCATTACGAATATACATGCGTAACGTAGTTATTATTTGTTCCTGTTTTAACTTTTTTAGCCTTGCAGCAAACATGTCTTCATAGGTCAAGCATTAACGTCAAAGAAAAATATATATCGTGTTGGCGCACGAATCATTTTTTAAAACTTTTAAATCATTACTATATATTCCGTTCAATATAATCTATATATATAAAAGGCAAAGTGTATGTGTGTGAGTTTGTGCGTGTGTGTTTGTTTGTATGTCTCGCAAAAACTTTCCACACCGGCAACGGATTTTCAGTACATAGGTATCATTTTAAAGCTCGAACCTTCACCCGACAAATATCGAAAAATTGGCCAAAAACATTAATTCCTTCACTCTCAACTGGGCAGTTTTGAACAGTGAGGGGTAGCAAAAAAAAATCGCTCCTACATTTTCTCTCCTACTGCTGCTACGACGACGAGAACGTGATGTTTGACATAGAAAACTTTGATATATATATGTATACTAATTATATATATATATATATATATTTATATATATATATAGCTTTAAATATATCATTTGTTTTTGTCTTCCTCAACAAAGACAGCGTTCCATTCTTTGCATTATGGTAGCCTTCTAATACTTGTAATACACAATGCACAGAATGCTTGAAGAAAACTACATATATATACACACACACATATATATTTATATATTTATTCATTTATCTCAGGTATGAGGATATCCAAAAATTAAAAAATAATTGAATTCCAATAAGGGTAATTGATAGTGAAAAATCAAAGAGAGAAAATTATAAAAAAGTACCCGTCGTTGACTGGGTTAAAAAAAACAGCCTACAGAAAATGGACTCTGATTTATGAAAGTATGATAGGTTATGAAAAGGAAAGGTTATAAAGACATAGCTTCGAATTTGGGGGTATCAAAATCAAAGCAAAATATGATGAAAATAAAAATAAAATAGATAAACCCCATAATTTATTATATCATACCTGTTCACACTGAAACACTTATCACAATATTCTGGGGATCTATATTAAAATCTTTGTTAAACTTTGTGACATATTTCCATTCTATGGAGGTCAGGTGCGAACGAACACCCCATAATTTTATTATACTATATTTCTTCAAACTGAAACATAATTATCAAAGTATACTTACGCAGATAGATATGAAAAGTCTTTATTAAAGTTTGTGCCTATTTCCATTCTATGGAGGCCAAGCGCGAACACAGACCCCACAGTTTTATTATACCATCCCTATTTAAGTTAAAACATACTTATCAAAGTATTCTTATGTACATCTATATCAAAAACACTTGCAAGCGTTTTTTTTTTAAATTTTATAACTTTTTTATTTCCATACTTTGTCGACCAGGCGCGTACGAAGACCCCACAATTTTAATGAATCATCATTATGCCAGATCAAACATACCCATTCCTGTGTCTCGATACATCTTCTATCATTATATGTGATCAGTTTTCTATAATAGTCAACCATATAAGAGCCTATTCGTGACCAGACACGGACACAGACGTTCAGCTTTATATTATAGATATATATGCATAGGGTTTCAGTTGGTTAGGGTTTATGTGTTTATTTGTCTGTGCGCATGTTTGCGTGGATGTGTACCTGTGAAAACAACGTTAACGATGTCTCAGTAAAACTTTCTTAGTTTGTTATCGATTTCCTAGAAAACTGATTGGCCATTGTTGATAATTAAATATGTGTCAGGAATGACAATAAAAGGCTAGAGGAAAACACATTTCCTTAACTAGAGCGCGGGTGGTTGGGGGGGGGATGCATGGAAAACAAGAAAGTGTAACTTCTTAACGAAGATGAAAGAAAACCAGTGTGAAGTATGGATAGCGGAAATGAGAGAAAGGAAAAGAATGATATTAAAAGAAGACCGAGAAAGAGAAAGAGAGAAGAGAAAAATTGCATGATGAAAAAGTTCAGTGTGTAGTATAAAATATAAAGAGAGAGAGAGGGGGAGAGAAAGAGAGAGAGAGAGAGAGAGCGAGAGAGAAAGGGAGTACATAAAGTAAGAGAAAGACAAAAGAACGCTGATAACAGAAAAAGAGAAAGAGAGAAAGAGACGAAGGTGTGTAAAAAAGAAAAAAAATCGGACAGCAAGATAAATATAGACAGAAAGCAATATATATATATATATATATATATATATATATATATATATATATATATATATATATATATTTATATATATACTAGCAGGACTTGTTAACCGGCGTTGCCATATGGAAGCGTGCCCTCTCTTCGTAAAAAGTTAAACAAACGTCCTAATGAGTTTCAGAATAGACACTGTAAAGTCCTCCTGTTAAGAACGTCATATGGAATAGACCCGACCAATATTGCCATGGTAAGAATGGCTTTCAGAATAGACACCCAATTTTATGAGGGGGGATTGTCCAAGTATTTGCACCAAGTTCAACCTTGATATATGTTGCCAGCATACCCACCCGCAAAGATTATAACCAAAAAAACAATTGAGGGTGAGTGGCAGTGTTGTGCGGAGAGAAGTACACTTTTTTATCGCGCGTGTGTAGAACAGTGAATTACAGTGCATAATGCATGTCATTGTATTTCGAAAACTATTTGTCTCCGCCAAAGTCGTAAATTATTTGTCAGACAAAGGAAGTAAAAAATAAAAATTTCGAACGGTGCAACTTTGATGTCAGGGGCTACTACAACTCTCTATTATTATAGGAGTCGGCGGATGTTTATGAAAATGCCCCCTTCTGTAAATTCCACCATATACATTTTTAATGTTAATCCAAATAATGCGTAATGGCAGTGTAACTTTTAATGCTATGGTTATTTTTTTGTAAAATAAAGGAAAGCGACTGTAGCAAAAAAATAAATGACGCAACACAATGCGAGGCAATTTATTATTGAATAATCCCGCGGCGTTCGTTTTTTGTATGTTTTTGTACAATACGAAATAATAGAATTTCATGGTCGCAACCAATGAGAATAGCCGGAATGTTATTGGGATAAGTCATTATTTTCAAATAGTGAAGTGCAATGGCAGTTTTACGTGTCTGAGTGTTTAGTCCAATTAATTAATGTTTGCTATGATGAAGTTTTGTGTGACATTGGACGTATGGACAAGCAAATTGATATATATATATATATATATATATATATATATATATATATATATATATGCATGTATATTTATGAAAATGAACGTTTCTTATTTATGTTCGGCAATAGTAAACAAAGAAACTTAGTACTTTATTTTAAAAAAATAGTTTCGTTTTTATATCATCGGACCAATAAATTGAAGTTTCTCTAGCTTAATGAAAACGAATTGAGTTGTAATGTATTCTAGAGACTATTTTCTGAGGATGTATAATCATCGACTTCTGCGAAGCGTGTAGCATTACGACTCACGTTCGTCTCTTCGCTATTTAAGAGAGGGAAACACATAACCAGGAAACGTTTTGAGTGGGCATTATTTTTCTCTTGCATCTTAATTATTTGGCCGAGTTCTTCAGTCAGTCAGAAGTGAGTTCTCTCTTTGTTTGATTCAAGCATAGATAAAGGCGAATAGAAACAAAACAAAAAAGAAGACGTAAATCTGCTGCAATTGCTTTTTATCGATTCATTTAAGTAACACATAACGTATGAGATCTATACTCTAAACAGATCGAGCAGATGTCTTCTTCTCGGTACAGACGATACTAAGAATACAATAAATTTTCCTTAGTATTTTTACACGGTCACGAAGCAAGAACAATCTTCTCACATGCAGTAAATAAACGGGTTCAGCTCGCGATTCCGTACATATTATCGAGTTCGACATAAAGAATACCAAAGGATGAAGAAGGTAAAAGATTACATCTGCCAATAGCATCGAAAGGTAAGTGCATCGATCTAAATAATTCAAATTATACAATATAAATTTATATATACACTTTTAAAAAATTAATAATTAATTAATTAATTGAAAATTGATAAATAGTATTATCTATATATATATATATATATATATATATATATATATATATATACTCGGGTTTTTTATTCAAATGTAATGGACTAATGAATTCAACGAGGTTGTTAGATAGTGCTCAATAAAAAGAGCTGATAATACTTGTTTATTGTTATATAAACATGCTCACATCCCGCTGATACAAATAGCCACTTGTTTCAATCAAACAACAGATATCATCAGGCAGCAACTTGACTATTCAAAAGTTCAATGAATAAAACTTTATTTATTCATTGAACTTTTGAATAGTCAAGTCGCTGCCTGATGATATCTGTTGTTTGATTGAAACAAGTGGCTATTTGTAGCAACGGGATGTGAGCATGTTTATATAACAATAAACAAGTATATATATATATATATATATGTATATATATCATGTGTGTGTGAGTGTGTGTAAGTGTGTGTGTGTGTGTGTGTATGTGTGTGTGTGTGTGTGTGTGTGTGTGTTCGTCTGTCGAAACGATGAGGACCATCTGATCATCTTGTAGGGTAGGGTAGAGGGAGTCATCATCGGTGAGTAAGGATATGGCTTATAAGCCCGATCTTTGCTTGAAAAGTTCTATTGCCGTGGGAACAGGGAATCATAGCAGATGTCGAGGGTTTCAAAACATTGTCCTTCCTGTCCTTTCTGCGCTTCCCTGCAGTAACCTTTCGCTAGATTTCATATTTGCAGGCGCCGTCATGAACAGCAGCCCGCCACTTGGCACTATCTAAAGCTGTCTGCTCCCATGATGACGGATCTACGTTGTAGGCTTTCAGTGATGCCTTCATCTATATATTAATACGATAGAGTGGGTGTTATTTTCTGTGTCACGCTTACATCCGGGTCGTTTAATTTTATGTACTTCCATTTCTTGTCCTAAATTATTTTACCAACAATTCTTCATAAGTTTTGGTTTCAGTTTCGATTATAGCTGATGGCACTGAAGTCATTTTTTTATATAAATAATTTTATCATAAGTTTTGGTTTCGGTTTCGATTATAACTGATGGCACTCCAGTAATCTATTTTTTTTATAAATATTTTATCAAAAATTCTTCATAAGTTTTTGTTTCGGTTTCGATTATAGCTGAAAGAACTCAAGTTATATATATACATATTTATTTTTCATAAGTTTTTATTTAAATTTCGATTGAAGCTAATGCACCCAAGTCATATGGATATTTTTTTTTAAATTGCAACTTTATAATATATAAAAATCGATAGAACATAAAGTCTATACGAAGTATGCAAGAATTAAAATATCATATTTAAGCGTATTTTACGACTGGGCTTTGCTGGGCGTTCGTGCTAGCTTAGATAAATACTTCTGCAGTTTTAACAAAAAAAGCTACAATAATATCAGAGTATCTCCATTTATACTGAACATCTACAGAATGCCAACATCAATATATTACATATGAATGAGTCCTCTGTGGAATTTCCACAGGTCCCACTAGTTTGGATTATTCTGACTACGGCTCTTATCTTCGATTTTATTATTGCAAACACGCACAGACACAGACACACACACACACATACACACGCACACACGCACACGCACACACACACACACACACACACATATATATATATATATATATTATGATTGCTTGACAGAAGAAGACCATCTTTATTTTATTGTTGATTATTCATTTCGATGTACTTTTTAACATATCTTTTAGTTTTTGTTAGTTCATTTAATACGTTTTATGATTTGTTTTTATTTGATTTATATATATATATATATATATATATATATATATATATATATATATATGTATGTATGTATGTGTGTGTGTGTGTGTGAAGATGTAATTAAGATGCATGTTCTATCTTCTGTGGGAACGAAGGTGGCTCTTCAGACCATCCCTGCTCTTACACAGTCTATTGCAGAGGTCACACTTTAGCTGAGATTGAGGGATACTAACCGGTACCGCCTTACTGTGGACATGCACATGATCCTTGAGACCGCCACTTGATTTGCAGACCATAGAGCAAATAGAACATCTGGGCTCCGCACTGTTTTCCCCGTCAAAGGAAGACTATGTATATACGTGCAGGAGTCGTGGAACTCTTACGGTAGTTTAAAAGTTTTAAAACACAATATAAATAAAACGAATGACAAATTATAATAAAACAAATAACGACGAAATGTAACAATATTTTTAGCAAATTCTTTTTAACCTTTTAAAGCTAAAAAGAATTGATTAGAAAACAAATTAGATTTTTTTTCAACGAAAATTCAACATGCAGTACATTGTTTTATTTTTGTTTGTTTTTTTTCTGAATATTTTCATATAAATTATGAAGAAACAGATATCAATTGACTTGCACATTTATTTTTAATTAAAAAACTATAATAAAAAAATACAGGCTACTCTCAACATGGCTTTTTTTGTAAAATTATAAATTAAAACAATAAACAGACAGCCATGTTTTCATTGTTTTAAATTTTTGAAAAGGAAATGGTTTTATTTTTTTCATTCGATTCATAGTAAGATCCCGCATATAAAAAAATAATTAAAGCTCCTAAAATCCGTACTAGAACTGTCTGCAATGTCCCGTAACGCAACGGATAAAAAACCTCATTAATAAAGATTTCTGACAGTCAACTAGACGTTATTGCGTTACATCGAAGTTTCAAACAAAATGTACGTTTGTCTATCACAATTTACTCTTAAATAGTATTAGTCTTCATTACTAAACGCGCAGATTTAAGGGATGCATTTTATTTTAGATACGTCCAATTATTTACATAAAAGATCTCGTTTGTCGGTAACTCTATTTCATATATCACGCCTTTCTTTGAAATATCAATCTGTTTTTTGCTCTTAAATTTTCATCGCTTTAATTTCAATCGCAATTTTGTTTGTCTGTCACGTGATATTCTTATTGATCATTTACGTTTTGGTTTCAAATAGCGTTTTCCTTTGTCTATGACCTTGATGTTTCTAATATCATTTCCGTTTGTATATCACACTCACGTTTAAAAAAATCTATTTCGTCGATGTGTCACGCTTAAGTTTCAAATAATTATTTCCTTAATCTGGCATGCTCAAGTTTAAAATAACTATTCCGTTGATCTGTCATACGTAAGTTTCAAATTACTGTTTCGTTGATCTGTCATGCTAAAATTTCCAAAAACTGTTTCGTTGAACTGTCATGCTCATGGTTCGTCTCTCTGTCACCCATAAGTTTTTAAAAAAATGTTTTGTTGATGTGTCATGCTTAAGTTTCAAATAATTCTTTCGTTAATCGGTCAGGCTTAAGTTTCAAATAATTTTCGTTTATTTAGCATCCTTAAGTTTCAAATAGCTGTTTCGTGTATCTGCCATCCTTAAGTTTCAAATAACTGCTTCATTGCTCTGCCATGCTTAAGTTTCAAATACGTGTTTCGTTGATGTTTCGTGCTTAAGTTTCAAATAACTGTTTCGTTGATGTGGCATGCTTAAGTATCAAATAACTGTTTCGTTGATCTGATATGCTTAATTTCAAATAACTGCTTTGGTGATCTGTCATGCTTAAGTTTCAAATAACTGTTTCGTTGATCTGTCATACTTAAGTTTCAAATAACTCTTTTGTTGATGTGTCATGTTTAAGTTTCAAATAACTCTTTTGTTGATGTGTCATGCTTATGTTTCAAATAACAATTTCGTTGATCTGTCATGCTTAAGTTTTAAAGGTTTTTTTGTTTCTCTGTTACATTAAAGTTTTCAATATCAATTTCGTTTGTCAGTCACGCTTATAATAATTATATATATTTTCGTTCGTCTGTCAAGCTTAATTTCGAAATAGCATTTTGTTGATCTGTCATACTTCAGTTTCAAATAGTCCTTCAGTTTGCCACTCTAAAGTTTCGAATATTATTTTCATTCTTGTGCCACGTTTATACGTTTTTAAAAGAAAATATTCGCTTTTCTGTAACGCTAAAATTTCCAATTTTCGTTGGTTCGTCATCTCATCCAATATCTTATTAAGAGGTTATATCAAATTTTAGATACGTTAATGAGTTTTGTATGTCACACTATCTGTTCGTAGATCCGTCACACTAAAGTTTGAAATAGAATGTTGATCGGTAAATACGTGGATTGAATGGACACATCTTTAAAAAAAAAAGTCCGTTTTTTGTATTTATTGTTTCCAAGGCGGGAAAATATGTTGATCGATATTGATGTCTACAGGCCATAATTCAAGAAAGAGGAGTATCTGATTTATGTATAGCCATCAAAAACGCCAAGTTTATGGCGGTTCATATTATAAGTGTAACTAGTTATACGTCTTAACAAGATGAGATACGTTGCTGTTGGGACAGATGGGTTTGGGGGAGCAGTACCGATGTCAAGTACTCATTAATCCCTCCCCCTCCATGATTGATTATACGACGCCCCCCACGGAGAGACTTAATCGATCACATTGAATAGAAATAAAGCTTTCATAGTAACTTTTTAGCATAATCTGATATAAGTGCCCTTTTTTATCTGTGTGCCTAGTGACAGGTTAAATTTCCATGAACAGGGTTTCTTTCCAATAACTCTAAATCTGTTGAACACAGTAAGCACGAGGCTGCTCTCTTGTATACTACAACATGTTCGTTGGCATTATTTCAATTCTTTGGAGTACTGTTCACATTGTGAGTGTTATTATCACAGCGTTTTGATCGCTGTATTCGAGCGTCTTGTCGAACTCGCGAATCTGCACCGAATTTCAAAATGCATGTTTCATTTAAGAGCAAGTACAATTTCTGTTTGTTTCTCTTGCAATCCAGTTTTTTTTTCGCAGCCTTACATGCCACCTATCTTACCTGAATAACTCCATTTTCCAACATCTTACAGCACACCCTCAAAACTGAATTTAGGAATATACTAATTAAAAACACCGCTATTTTAGGCATCTCACACTATGATCTGCGCCTCCCAATCATTGAAGCCTTACTAACATATATATAAAAAAAAACATCAATCAGGCCCAATATGAAGGAAAGAGCAAGCTTAAGTGCTTTTAATGATTTTAAACGATTTTAATCGTCTTTTCAATAAATTCATCAAACGGAATTTTTAATTCCTCACTCGACTGAGAACGGCTTATGGAAGTTGAAAACGTCGTAACTTCGGCAAATTTCTTTTTACACTCGTACAGAACGTTCGAACATTATGCTGCCAAAAAGAAAAACATGGATTGCAAGAAAAACAAACAGGAATCGTCCATGCTCTTCAATGAAGCATGCATTAGAGAAAGCATGCTGTCCAAGTATACTAATTTCGGAATTTCAAGATGAGGACAGTAGTCCGAAACATACAAATAATACAACTAACTCAAAAACACATGTTCGTCTTCAAAGTCAATCTAAACAAATATTAATAATAAACCGTCTCCATTATTAATAACACTTTGTTCATTCCAATCAGTATTTTATTATTAACGCATCACCTGTTATCAAAGCACAGAAGCAACTCGAGGTAATAGTTAAAGAGGGCATCAGGCGGACGATGATCACCTTCACGAGAGGACCGGAAATAATGGGCGGGATGATCTGACGATTATCCAAAAGATTGCACCAAAAAGTTCACATTAGACTTGAAGACGACCATGCTGCATCCAATAGTAAATAATTTTGTCCTTATATAGGATGTCCTGAGAAAGAAACTGTAGCAGTTTCCTTTAGATTTTGGTAAAGAAAGCAAGAAAAGAAATGCTTGTTCTTGTTGGAACGTATATCACGTATTTAAGCTCTTCTAATAATGTCCATCATTATTCGACATATAACGCATTTATCTTATTGACCCTTATCCTCGAGCTGCTATTAGCCTTGCCAAGGTATGATGCGTTAATAAATATACCAATCTTTAACATTTTTTACCACATTCCCCAATAATCAAAAGAATATTCAAATTCGAATAAGGTTTTAAACATTTGTTCAATAAATTATATATATGTACTTACTGACCTATAAGAACTTGCTCGGGATTAAGTAATGACAGTTCAAATATAAAAACAATGTATAAGTTACCTATGAGGATGAATAAAAAAATGCTCATGTAAGAAATATGACTCTTATTTTAACCCCAGTGAGTTATCTCCCTTTAATTACTTAAGTCACGAAAAGAAATAAAGTAACATTACTGCCGCTTGCATCATAACAGTAAAACAGTAGTTCGATTGGTTATTTTAAAGAACATTTTTACCTACTGTCACGTTAGTCTACTAATTGTAATCAATAAGTTATACAGGTATGCTGAGCTTTACTTTTAAGATTGTGCTTGAAAAATGGCTTCATTTTAGTAGTTCTCCGGGCCGGAGTAAGTATATTAAAAAAAAAAAATATTACATATTAGAAATATTCTGTAAGTAGAGATTAAGTTAATTTGTATGGATTTTCTGAAGGGTCACATTGAGTGAATGATAGCCCATATCTGTAAAACAAAATCGTTCCCAGTGTTAACATAAAGTGTAGTCAAGGAGGACACGTCAAAAGCCATAGACAAAACATAGAAAGACAGTGACAAATGACATGGCGGTTTCTAAGAAAAAGTAAGGTTTCTAGATCAGTCTCTCGTTGGAAACCGTGCTAATGAGTCAGGATTAATGATCTAAAAAAAACAAAACAAATAATCTCAACGAATGTTACTTCGATGTCTGTCAGTCTGTGTCATTCTTTTCGTTATGTAAGAAAGTAAAGTTAAAGTAAATAATTACCATACGTCTCTCTCTCCTTAAACCATTCTCGTCTAAACCTTGAATAAAACTCAGTATACATAACATTGTGCTCTCAATCTTCCTTAAAAGAAGCGGAGATTGCGTAAGATACCAGCACATGTAAACACATGGACGTATGTATAAAAAAAAACTATTTATTTATATTATTTGTTTGAAAACGTTACATTTGCAGGGAATACATTTCTTGCTAACAAAGAATATAATACAAGTATTAAAAAAAATTTCTAAGCAAAGTAAAATATCGATTTGTGAGATGAATTTCTATTTTGGTCTAACGTTTTAATCTACGTTTGTAAGTGACGTTTAACATGAACTTCTGTTAAAGTATGTTATGATTTTAAATAGTGTTATTCGGTGATGCTGTATACGACATTATAACGGTGACACAAGGTTCTCGTTGGATAACCGAAGTTAAGCAACGTTGAGCCTGGTAAGTACCAGATGTGTGACCATTCAGGAATAGCAGGCAATATATATATATATATATATATATATATATATATATGTATATATATATATATGTATATATATAGTCTGTTTATTACACAAACATAATTGGTTACATATGTGCATACATGTTTCAGTCGAATCCCAATGAAGAGACAACACTTTCCCAGACCAAAACAAATTTCGATTCTTTTCTGGTCTGATGAGGTGTTATCCTTGAATTGGGATTCAACTGAAACATGTATGCACATATGTAACGGATAATGTTTGTATAATAAATAGACTATATAGCAGCTCTGTCCTGCATTAAGCACTCTTTAATGATCACACGTGTTTCATTGGATTTACATCTAGGAAACCAATCGATATAAACGATATATATATATATATATATATATATATATATGTATATATGTATATATATATAACTAGTTCATTTACTTACATAAAATTAAAATACAAAAGTATAAATTTATGCGTAAACTTTAAGTATTTACTTCAACAGTTCTCAATACGTAGGTAGAGCTAATTAGTTAAGTTATAAAATATATATGGCGATTAAGCTACACTGAATATTTCGCGTTTCATTCACTCTAGGATTCTTCAGGCTTATGCTTACTACTTACTACAATATATATATATATATATATATATATATATATATATAGGTGTGTGTGTTTGTGTGTGTGTGTTTGTGTGTGTTTGTTTGTTTGTGTGTGTGTGTGTGTATTTTTGTGTGCGTGTTTGTATGTATACATCGGTAGATGACTCGAATTGGCTAGATGATAAAAAGAAACAATTCACTTTCGGAAATGAATATTTTAAAGAAAAACACATATTGCAAATTAGGCCATGTGTGTGTGCGTTTTAAAAACGATTTGTATCGGAGATTCGATCTCTGAGTATAATTCAATTAGCAATTGCAAAAGTATACTAGACGGATCGAACACACACACGTATGCGTGCAAAAATCGATTGTTCGATACATTTAATTGAATTTTCATTTTTTATATGCTTCCTCGTATGTTTCTCTTCCATGTATATATATATATATATATATATATATATATATATATATATATATATATATATATAGTATGTTTAGTATACAAACATTAATGGTTACATATATACATACATGTTTAAGCGGTATCCCAATTCAAGGATAACACCTCATGGGAACCCCCTCCCAAAAGAATCGATATTTTTTGGCTGATGAGTTGTTATTTATGGAGTCGTGTGACGAGGACTTCTGGTTTTAACCGATCATTTGTCCGTAAAATTAGCATTCCAGTGTCGCAATCATGTAAATATGTTTAATAAAAATATATATTACCCTTCTTTTATTGAGCACTCTTAATATCCTCGTTAAATTCATTAGTTATCACTCTTGAATACCTTTAACCTGGTATATATATATATATATATATATATATATATATATATATATATATATATATATATATATATATAGCCCAGGTATCTACTCTCACGTAGTTTTAGTTATGCAATATAGACATTTTATGCATTATGAAGAGAAATAAAAGCAGAATAAAGTTTATGACCGTTTAAACGACTAATAATTGTAGGCGGGAAAATATAATCTGGACTCTAATATAAAAGTACTTGTGAGAGAAAGTGTATTCATTTCTTTCAGTGCATGATTTAATTGGCATTTCAAATCTCCCCCCCCTCCCAGTCCCAAACTCCAGCTCAGTCTAGGTAATTGTTGCGGTGGCTTGTTCTATGTTGGTGGAGGTTTATGGTCCTTTGCAGTTCTAGTAGGTCCACCCGTTCAGGCTTTGCTTTCTCACCTTATTAGTCAATTTAGACGTCCCTAGCGAGAGTTATCTTCCCTTGTTTGTTTTTTTTTCACATCCCACTTTCCTGATCTTTTCTCACAGGAAACAAACAGACATATGTCATAACGAAGGCATATATTTACATGAAGTTCAAACCTTCGAAAAGTAGATCGTGTTGCTATAGGATATGCTTGTAGATTATTAATTGCCGATATTGAGAAAAGAGAACGTGCGTGTGTAATGCCTTTCTTTGCGTGTGATGTTACCACATTAAATTATAATAAATTTAAATGCACTTCCTTTTTTATGCTGACATCGTACACGTTTTTTTTATACACAATTGCTTTGTAGATTCATTTTGAATTCCAAGCGACTTTTTATTATGAGGTTGGTGCAAAAATAATGTCGTTTTTATATATGAAGAAATATCAGTTTTAACTATGATCATCCAGATGTACAATAAGGATTCAGATATTTCATGGAAAGAGAAATCAAATATGTTTTTTTACATTTTGGAATATCAAAATCCACTTATTGAGGTCAAAGCCACTTGAGGACACTACAATATTTACATTGCAATCTAATTCTCTTGAAATTATTTTAACAAAACAAAAACAAATGTTGTGCAGCAAACATATATATTTTTATTACATTTTTGTAAGTGTTAGTGTGTGGTCACCCAGTAAGTTCTGGCCAGGCTGCGTATGGCTTAACTTGGTAGTCTGAGAGAAATCGGTTTGTCAACATGAGTATGGACGTATTATTATTAAGTTGGTGTAAAAATAATGTCGTTTGTATACATATTGTTGAACGTCAAAAACGACATTGTTTATGCACCAACCAAATACATTGTAATAAGTTTTAGTATGTTAGTTCGAGCCAAGCCTCTGTTTGTCAACACGAGTATAGACGTATCGGTGATGAAAATGTTATGGCAAATTTAAGCATGACAAGCCCACGAAAATGCTATTTCGAACATTTTGTAGCGCACTGCAGGATGGAAAGACGTTCTTAGAGAATCATTAAGCCAGACTCAACGTCGGTCAAAGTAACCTGCATGTATTATTTGGATTCAGCGGAATAATTGATTTTTTTCAAGTACTCTAACCACTGCACTAAGTATCCGCAATTGTAAAAGTGATATTTACCTGAAAGTTTGAAGGTTCAATTCTCAGTGTGGGCGATCTAAAAATACAATTGCAAATTACTTATGACCTTTATCCAGTCATGAATGTTTGAAAAAAAAAATGGCATGTTACGTCCGTGAAGTAAATAAAGGATTCCTTTCGAAATTTCGTCCAAGTTACCGAGTTCGGCAGAAACATTTTCTAGTTCGACAAGATACACCCGAAGAAGGGCGAAGGTTACATCGACTGAAATGTTGTGAAAATGGCACTCATGATAAGAACAGTAGTCTGATGAATCAAAATAATAGGAATAACCAATTCTCATCTCAAAAAAAAAAAAAAGAAACGTAACCCGTCTGTCAACGAAACTATACCCGTATTGACCTTGACTTGAGATTCATACGATTCAAAGATTATCTCCCTTAGTTATGATTATTATACCACTGGCTATAGTCGTTCGAAATTCACCGCAGTCGCACACATTTCGATAAAAACTTGTTCAATAATGGTCATTTGAACGGTAAATATTTTGCGTTGGAGCACTAGAATAAATCCATCCAAGCCGTCTTACAATATCCCGGATTTAGAATAGCAAAATAGCCTCTAAATTCCGACAGCTACTTTTTCCGATCTGGTCTTTAAAAACATGAGTGATTTCGAAGAAATGTCCGGTTTAGCGTTCCAACCTCGCAAGCTGTTAATCGTTCATTTTTATCGTCGTCTCCCTTTCGTGTTCATGCGAACTAAGAAAGTGGCGCTTCAAATCGCATGCTACTGTCGAGACAAAAGGCGCTTACATCGAAATGAAAATATGTATCCAATGCTTTCACGCAAAGGAGTTGCAAAATTCACACCTAATTATCATGAAAATAACTAGTTGCACGCTCATCTATAATATAAATCTCACCTGTCTGTTTAAAATATGTATGTATGTATGTATGTATGTATGTATGCATGCATGCATGCATGTATGTATGTATGTATGTATGTATGTCTAAAACTTTAGACGAAGGCGATGGATTTTCACGAAATCGGTATCATGTTGAAGCTCGACCCTTCGGACGACAAATATCGAAAAATTGGCTAAAAACATTAATTCTTTCACCCTCGGTGGGCACTTTTCTACAGGGAGTGGTCGCTTTTATCACCGATATTTTCGAATGTCACCCCCTCTTTTCGATTGAGTAGCCTTAATTTAAACCTTCGCCACTCTCGGTTTTGCGATGGACGCAACTATGCTTAATTGTATTTCTCTCCCACTGTGAGAAATATGACACGATTGTCGGCAAGTGCGATTGAAAAAAAAACAACGCCCAAGAGAAGGAGCACTATGATTATGCAAAAAATGCATGTGCAGCCCCGTCGGAATTTCTCCGGCAGTGGTGCCTCAGAGGATTGGTAATAAACTAACCCTTTCTTAAGGAAAGAAGGCAAAAGCTGGGAGGTTGGATCTAATAGAACAGTATAGAACAAGCGTTACATTGCAATTAACAGGCATCAGGTCATTACAGGAATGGTCTAATCTTTGTTGATTTTGGGGCTAAGGAAAAACACTCCAGCCAATTATCCTAACGTAATCCTTTTATGTTTTTCCATCAAAGTGGTCTACATGTCGAATTTATGAAAGCATAAAACTCATTCATGTTCATCTATGTTTAATTTTTTTGTTTAATTATTTTCCGTTAGTCATAGAATTTATAAATCGCCTCATTTTCGCATTTCTACTTTTTAAATTACATTTCAATCAATTACCTATCTAAACATTACATTAAACCTCAGTGTGTTGTTTTTATTTAAGTAATTGTTTTTCGTTTCCAAATTATTTATTTAATATAATTAAATATTTATTTAGTATATAGATATGTATGCGTATGGGCGTGGCTCAAATGTTATATATACACACACACATATATATGTATATATATACATATAGATATACATATATGTATATATATATATATATATATATATAGTTTTGATCTCACTACGAAAAATTAGGTTCAATATAATAATCGATAGAGAATTGTCTCTATAATACTAAATACATAATTTGCTTAATTAAAATATAACATTTATGCCTATCTTACGACCGTGCAACACTGGTCAGCCTGTTAGTAAAACATGATCATGAAGTTATACCATAAATATTCAAAACACCCTTTTATTGAGCATTGGATAATATTTAAATGAATATAAAGCTGGCACAAAAATATGAAACAAATATAAAAAACAAAAACTTGTCATTATTTTTGATAAAACGATAGAATCAATGAGAAATGACCTTGTGGTCAACAACAAAAAAAAACATAAAATATGACTTGAAAGCCGTTGCGTTATTATATAGGCCGATAGTTTAAAAAAAGATAAATTTTAAAATAAGGCAGTTCAAGAGACCAGCTTAAATACCGTGTCTTGATAACCTATGCGGGAAATCAATAATAAACATTAACCCACCATCGATAAATTTGAGAGATATTGTACTGGAAATCAGATAAACAATTATTGAATATATGACCTCGGGTCAACAGCGTTGGCAGATATGACTCACAAGTAAGAGATAGAGCATACGCGCGTAGGCGATTGGTTGGTTACAGTAACTCACGCATACACAAAAATGGAGAATTTGAATGCCTACTCGGGGAGAACTTGAATGCTTACTAGACACTGTCCTCGAATATCTAAGGTTTCTCTGTACAGGAGTTCGTCAGGACACCCTGCCATGAGGGTACTTCACCCTACAAGTAAACCCTGGTCCTAAAATATTCAAAATAGTATTCGAAGCGCAAAGATAATCCCTTGGGTATGGTTACCATACATTGGTATATCCTCAGTTTTGATTGATCAACCGTGTCTGTGTCGGATATATACTCGAGAGTCCAAACAATGATAAGAATATTCTCTTTTCATAGCCCTAGTTATTAGTCTATTTTTTTACATGGAAGTCACTACTTATGAAGACCCGGAAGCTACTCGGGGATAAGGGTTATTGCGTGCATAGTAATCAATGGGATAGTATCGTAGTAATCGTTAGTATTGGATATTTGATGAAGTGTCTTACTTAAGGGGGCGGTTCATCAAGAATTTGTTTTTGTTGGACTTGAAGACATCCAAGTTGTAGTCAGGTGGGAAACAGGCGGACGGAAGAGAGTTCCACTGGCGTGCACTTCTAAGAAAGAAACTTTGTTCATGGAATCTACGTCTTGATTTTGGCACAGTTAAAGAGTGGGGAAAATTACTGACAGTGGTTTAAGCTAGACGAGTGTTTATCATGAAAGCTTGGTGAGGGGGGCAGGGATTACAGTTCAGGCGAACACTTGCCATGGAAGTAACGATAAAACAAAGACAGGCTCGCAACGTCTCTTCTGTGGGAGAGAGATTGCAGGGAAGAGAAACCCCCCCACCCCACTAAGCCAGTCTATTTTGTACTCTGTCAGGGCAGGATAGTCTGATTTTAGCAGCTCCTACCAAGATGTGGCAGCAGTACTCCATCCTTGGACGTATTTGGCTTTTATATAGATAGAGAATTGCATCAGCAGTGAGATATCTTCTAGAGCGGTAGAAGGATCCTACCATTTTTCAAGCGACCTTGACAACAGATTTGATGTACGTGTTCCACTTCAGGTCAGAAGTGAAGCTTATCAAAACCTGGAGCCTCCCCTAGACTAGAGCCATCCATTTCAATTGATGCAAGATGGGGATCAGAGCGTTGATGATGTAAAGATAGGAGCTTGGTTTTAGATGCATTAAAAGTAACCAGCCACCTCTTTCCCCAATGTACCGTGCGCACAAGATCAGAGGAGAGATAATCAAAGAGAACTTTGTCATTTATGGCGTTTGATGTGTTGCCATAGATGATCGTGTCATCAGCATATATATCAACGAATGATTTAAGTGTGTGTTTTGGGAGATCATTGATGTAGATCAGGAATAGAGTTGGGCCTAGGATGGACCCCTGAGGGACTCCAGCATTAATTCTGAGGGTCTCTGATTTTTGCCCATTAACCACAACTCTTATGGGCCTATCAGAATAAACGATGTATTGCGCCCTAGTAGTCTGGCGTTTTTGCTGTATATATATATATATATATATATATATATATATATATATATATATATATATATATATATATATATATATTGCTGGAGATATATTAGGTTGGCCAAAAAGGAGTTGATTGTTTTAAGAAAGGTTGAACTTTGACATCAAGATCAGAAACATCACCGAGTTTATCGAATTAAACAAATAAAGAAGACAATGAAAACGAGGATTGGTGCACCTTCTCTAAATGATGTTGCCTACAGTAAAAACATTAAGTAGGATACTCCACCGGACTAAATGAATTCTTGTCCTGGAATATAGTAAGACCAAGAGACATCTATATTGTATCGTAGTTAACTGGCCAGTGAGTGAGAGAAAAATGAATATTACTAACTTCTTTATTAGGTTAACGTTTAAGAGATTAAAAGAGAACTATAATAGAATATTCGAAAATTTATGCATTTTATATAGAGATCAAGTGTTAGTCCTAAGGAAGGGTCGCTTTGATGTTTGAGAATTTCGGCTGGAGTACAATGCAAAAAAAGTTAGAACCATAGATGACGTATAACCCTAACCCTAACCCACAAAAAAGACACTATCAAGAGGAGCACAACCAGAGCGCATCGAAAGACACGTGTTCATGTATCCATGCCGATATGAATCAAAAGTGTCTATCAGTGGTTAGATCAGTGAAGTTAAGCAACGTTTAGTCTGGTCAGTACACGACCAGGAACCATTTCTGAAAACCTGCCGATATATGGTTACTGTAAGCGTTCCTGGATATCTCACCCACTAATCGGTTATGAATAACGGCTTACCAGTGGAGGCGAACTATTTTCGCGGACTCTTGTAAAAACCACACGACATTACAACTGTAACATTTTATGTTAAACAAACCTTCGTACAGGGTTGTTTTCGTAAGTGCGTAGATTTGCACATGTCCGCTCTCGCCAGCAAGTGGTCAAGAAAGCAAATCAACAAAACAAAGTTTTTATGCATACTATGCGTAGCTGTTTATACGTGATGATCCTTTCTTTCATGGTCGCTACTTTTCATCGTTCATGACTGATTATTGATCCCTCATCTGTTTAGAAAGACGAACAGAACTACTCGCGCATGAAACAGACTAAAGACTTATTTAGTTTTCAATGTTTTATTTAGAAGAAGAGAGTTTTCCTCTGGGGGAGAAACAACGTTAATAATTAATTATTTACTTACTTAATTTTCTTAGCTTAGCCTTAAAGGTTGGACGACGCACAGACAGAGTCTAGAGACAACATCCACTTAAATTATCTGCATTATTTCGCGTTCCGTTCCCTTAACTTCTAACAAGAGACTGCCTAAAACTTTCTGTACTCTGGTCGAACATGTGGTATCATCATATCGTATCGTTCTAAAAATGGTGGGATCCTTCTACCGCTCCAGAAGATATCTCACTGCTGATGCAATTCTCTATCTAGATAAAAGCCAAATACGTCCAAGGATGGAGTACTGCTGCCACATCTTGGTAGGAGCTGCTAAAATCAGACTATCCTGCCCTGACAGAGTATAAAATAGACTGGCTTAGTGGGGGGATGCCCTTTTCTCTTCCCTGCGATCTCTCTCCCACAGAAGAGACGTTGCGAGCCTGTCTTTGTTTTATCGTTACTTCTATGGCAAGTGTTCGCCTGAACTGTAATCCCTACCCCCCCCCCCCTCACCAAGATTTCATGATAAACACTCGTCTAGCTGAAACCACTGTCAGTAATTTTCGAATGATACGATATGATGATACCACATAATAGCGCGTTTTGTCTAAAAAGGTCAAATTTTGTATTTCTGCTTTAATTACGCCACCTGCAGCCGGATCTCTGTCTCTCTCCATATATATATATATATATATATATATATATATATATATATATATATATATATATATATATATATATATATATATATGCATGTATGTATGCATGTATGTATGTATGTGTGTATGTATGTGTGTATGTATTCCCTTATATTCCTGAGCCAGTTGTTTGAAGGTCCATAGCCAATGCATCATGTTAGACATACGCTGAAGTGTAGGAAAGTTTTTTGTGGAATGTACTGAGTTCGAACCTAGCACACCCAGTTGATCACCGTCACTCCCAGAAAGAAAGCGGATAGATAAGATGAAAGAAAACAAAAATAAATGAATAACTAAAAGACACAAGGAAAACTGGAAAAGAAATAAGAGGGAAAATAGTTTTTGTAAGGAGAGTTTATGAAATAAAAAAATGACTGAATATAAAAGAGAAATTTTAAAAATAAGAGAAAAAAAATGAAAAAGAGGTGAAAAATTAAACCGAGAAAGATGAAAAAGAAAAAAAGAAATGAAAGAAAGGCAGGATGAACATAAAAAAGGAGAAAAAAAAAGGAAAGTGAAAGAAAAAAAGCAGGTAAATAATAGGAGCGCAATGTAAAACTGAAAGGAAGATAAATAAAAAAAAACGAGAAACATAAGAAAAAAAATGGAAAAGGAAATTTTATGGCGAAATCATATGATGTAATTGAATATGCGAATATGATAAGGAAACAGTGAAAGAAAAAAAAATAAGAAGATAAAAACTAATCTCTAGAATGAAAATAGATTTACGGAATAATGAATAAAATAAACTGGGTGTTTATCCGCAAAAAAGAAAAAAAAAATGCGAACGCATACAAAAAAGGCAATAAAAAAATAGGAAAAAGAAAAAAATGTATGCATTTTCGCGCATGCGTACATGCTTATAACTCTTTCACTCACTTTCTCTGCGCATGTCATGACGTGCGCATTTTTTGTCGATATGGGAATAACATGAACGAGTCTATGACTGAGAACGGAAAGAGATTATGTCGGAAATGAAGGAAAATGGTCGAATGTGTGATCACTTTTTGTGAAGTGCTCATTCGTCTTGATTTACTGCCACCAACTGATATTCTAGCAGTGTCACATTAAGTTAAAACCTGCAGTGAAGTATATAGGACGGAAAAATCCAAGCCAGGCAGAAATGTGTTTGGGATGTTCGACACGTAGAGCATAGTATGGTTTAAGAAATGGACACTAAAAACAAGAATGAACAAGAATATGCGTCCATTCAAACTGCACGTTTAATACTAAAAATGCATTTTTTTATATCACCTACTTAGCAGACTTAGTACAGAATTGAAAGTAATATGGAGACCATTAGTTATAAATAATAGATAGAGTCACATACAAACGCATACACACAAGCACAAATATATTACTATTATTATTATTATTAGTAGTAGTAGTAGTAGTAGTAGTAGTAGTTGTTATTGTTGTATTCTTTATGCAAATACAGTTATATCTTGCTACGATGTGGAAACCGTTCCAATCATATTTGATTTCATTAGACAATAAAAAATTCAAACGCAAAAATTAACAAACAAAAATTAAAGAACAAAAATTAAACAGGTGCCAGACCTTTTAAATTTTGAGGAGAGAAAAAAAATAGCTATGATTGGCGTGAAGCAAAATGATAGTTCTTATCTCCAACATAAAAAGGTAAGAACTGTAATTTTGCTTCACGCCAGTTATTATCTGCACCTCATAGCTTTATGGTTCATATAATTCTTATTCAAATTATCCATGGCGTCGTGGATAAAGTACTTGGTCTTCAGTTGTAATTTGCACTCTTCTAAAAGTTAGAGATTCAATCCTCAGTGCACACATACGTTTGTGTATATAGGCGTGTAGTCTTCGAGGTTTCTCAACATTAAAACTATATTAAATAAAGAAACAAAACTATATTAAATAAAGGAAAAAACACCTTTAATCCCAAGTCCTTCCTTAGAAAATAATTTTGCTTGTAAGTCAATAAATCTCTTGCAATGACTGTATTAATTTGTTTCTAACAATTCACACTAGTAATAATATTATTTTAGGGGTCATCAGCTGTTTACCAAGAAAAATTATTTCGGCGACATGAAAACAAAACAGTATATTAAAACTTAGCTCCCAAGCAGTGTTGATCAAACACCACCTACGTTAAAAACAAAAGAACAAAAACGTCTCGCATATTGGATTTAGTTTCTTGCTCTAGACTAATTTTGAAAACCTATACATCTTATATAGATATATATATACATATATATATATATACATATATATATATATATGTATATATGTATATATATATGTGTGTGTATGTATGTATGTATGTATGTATGTATGTATGTATGTATATATATGCCTGTGTATATGTGTATATATGCATATATTATAAAAAAATAATTATTCTTTATGCCTACAGACATTAGTGTTTTATGCTTACGCAATTATCAGTGTAGGAGTGACAATTTTTGCTGTTTATGAGATTCAAGCCCAGTTACGTAGCCACCTTTTTCTCCATCAAACACTTGGCACAGGAATTTAAGGTAATACATACATACATACATACACATATATATATACACACATATATACACACACATATATATATACACACACACAGAAAACATATTCTATAAATCCATTCGTTTCTTATTTTCAATACACGTTCCGATTTATCTCTATGATACACCATTATTTTAAGTTAAGAGAATCTGTCTTAAAATATCTTACAAACAGTTAGATTTTCTTTAAAGCATTCACGCAAACACATACAAAAGCACACACCCTAAACAAAAGCAATCAATTGTAATCAAACTGTTATAATTCATTTATATAATTACGAAGCAAATCATTGTACCTTGACCCCATCCCTGTTTTTAAATTAAGGACATTTATCAAAAACTACTAAGATAGCATCTGTTTATATATATATATATATATATATATATATATATATATATATATATATATATGTATGTGTGTGTGTATGAATAAAAAATCAATACGAAAAAATTATCGATGTTTATATATTTTCTGCATTTATTTCCTATGTGTTGACGTGTAGAAATACAACATGTCTTTTGAAAATAAAAAAAAACGAAAATGTTTTTTTTTCAAAAGGACATATTTTCGACCGATCCTTTGGTCTTCCTCAATGTCAGGAAGACATATGCATATCTATCTATCGAAAAAATCGGATCTTTGTTGTGGTATCGAAATCGGAAGTTCTTGTCTATTTTCCGATGCCAAAATCAATTGCTTTAAATATCTTTTTTATTTGATTTTCTTTTAAACAAAATCTTCCATTTTTGGTAGTAATAATTAAAGAAATATTCATTAATATAAAACTACGAGTAAAACTAATATATTAAGATCACCACTGAACAAGTGTGTTTTTAGTTTTGAACAAATCTATGCACATTTTGCATGTCTTCCTACAGTAATCAAAAACAAAAAGCAACTCTATAATTCAATATATAGAGATTTATAAAGAATTGTAAAGTAATTGTATCAGGGTCGCGAATCAGAAATTTAGTACCGAATCGGAAATTTAGTATGGAATCGGAAATTTAGTACCGAATCGGAAATTTAGTACGGAATTTTTAGTAGGGAAGCGGAAATTTAGTACCTAATCGGAAATTTAGTACCAAATCAGAAATTTAGTATGGAATCGGAAATTTAGTATGGAATCAGAAATTTAGTATGGAATCGGAAATTTAGTACGGAATCGGAAATTTAGTACTGAATCGGAAATTTAGTATGGAATCGGAAATTTAGTATGGAATCGGAAATTTAGTACCGAATCGGAAATTAAGTACGGAATCGGAAATTAAGAATGGAATCAGAAATTTAGTACCGAATCGGAAATTTAGAATGGAATCAGAAATTTAGTACCGAATTAGAAGTTTAGTACCGAGTTTGAAATCTAGTATCGAATCGGAAATTTAGTACCGAATCGGAAATTTAGTACGGAATCGGAATTTAGTACCGAATCGGAAATTTAGTACGGAATCGGAAATTTAGTATGGAATCGGAAATTTAGTACCGAATTGGAAGTTTAGTACCGAGTTTGAAATCTAGTATCGAATCGGAAATTTAGTACGGAATCGGAATTTAGTACAGAATCGGAAATTTAGTACCGAATCGGAAATTTAGTACGGAATCGGAAATTAAGAATGGAATCAGAAATTTAGTACCGAATTAGAAGTTTAGTACCGAGTTTGAAATCTAGTATCGAATCGGAAATTTAGTACGGAATCGGAATTTAGTACAGAATCGGAAATTTAGTACCGAATCGGAAATTTAGAATGGAATCAGAAATTTAGTACCGAATTAGAAGTTTAGTACCGAGTTTGAAATCTAGTATCGAATCGGAAATTTAGTACCGAATCGGAAATTTAGTACGGAATCGGAATTTAGTACCGAATCGGAAATTTAGTACGGAATCGGAAATTTAGTACGGAATCGGAAATTTAGTACGGAATCGGAATTTAGTACCGAATCGGAAATTTAGTACAGAATCGGAAATTTAGTACGGAATCGGAAATTTAGTATGGAATCGGAAATTTAGTACCGAATTGGAAGTGTAGTACCGAGTTTGAAATCTAGTATCGAATCGGAAATTTAGTACCGAATCGGAAATTTAGTACGGAATCGGAATTTAGTACAGAATCGGAAATTTAGTACGGAATCGGAAATTAAGAATGGAATCAGAAATTTAGTACGGAATCGGAAATTTAGAATGGAATCAGAAATTTAGTACCGAATTGGAAGTTTAGTACCGAGTTTGAAATCTAGTATCGAATCGGAAATTTAGTACCGAATCGGAAATTTAGTACGGAATCGGAATTTAGTACCGAATCGGAAATTTAGTACGGAATCGGAAATTTAGTATGGAATCGGAAATTTAGTACCGAATTGGAAGTGTAGTACCGAGTTTGAAATCTAGTATCGAATCGGAAATTTAGTACCGAATCGGAAATTTAGTATGGAATCGGAAATTTAGTACCGAATCGGAAATTTTGTATGGAATCAGAAATTTAGTATGGAATCGGAAATTTAGTACCGAATAGGAAATTTAGTACCGAATCGGAAATTTAGTACCGAATCGGAAATTTAGTATGGAATCGGAAATTTAGTGCGGAATCGGAAATTAAGTACGAAATTTTTTATATGGAAGCGGAAATTTAGTACAGAATCGGAAATTTAGTACCAAATCAGAAATTTAGTATGGAATCGGAAATTTAGTACCGAATAGGAAATTTAGTACCGAATCGGAAATTTAGTATGGAATCGGAAATTTAGTGCGGAATCGGAAATTAAGTACGGAATTTTTTATATGGAAGCGGAAATTTAGTACAGAATCGGAAATTTAGTACCAAATCAGAAATTTAGTATGGAATCGGAAATTTAGTACCGAATAGGAAATTTAGTACCGAATCGGAAATTTAGTATGGAATCGGAAATTTAGTGCGGAATCGGAAATTAAGTACGGAATTTTTTATATGGAAGCGGAAATTTAGTACAGAATCGGAAATTTAGTACCAAATCAGAAATTTAGTATGGAATCGGAAATTTAGTACCGAATAGGAAATTTAGTACCGAATCGGAAATTTAGTATGGAATCGGAAATTTAGTGCGGAATCGGAAATTAAGTACGGAATTTTTTATATGGAAGCGGAAATTTAGTACAGAATCGGAAATTTAGTACCAAATCAGAAATTTAGTATGGAATCGGAAATTTAGTACCGAATAGGAAATTTAGTACCGAATCGGAAATTTAGTATGGAATCGGAAATTTAGTGCGGAATCGGAAATTAAGTACGGAATTTTTTATATGGAAGCGGAAATTTAGTACAGAATCGGAAATTTAGTACCAAATCAGAAATTTAGTATGGAATCGGAAATTTAGTACCGAATAGGAAATTTAGTACCGAATCGGAAATTTAGTATGGAATCGGAAATTTAGTGCGGAATCGGAAATTAAGTACGGAATTTTTTATATGGAAGCGGAAATTTAGTACCTAATCGGAAATTTAGTACCAAATCAGAAATTTAGTATGGAATCGGAAAGTTAGTACAGAATCGAAAATTTATTACGGAATCCGAAATTTAGTAGTGAATCGGAAATTTAGTATGGAATCGGAAATTTAGTACTGAATCGGAAATTTAGTACTCAATCGGAAATTTAGTACTGAATCGGAAATTTCGTACAGAATCGGGTAAAATATTGATTTCTAATGGAAGGTTTCTGTCAGATACGCGGCTTAAATATATTTGGGGTGTTCTATATGTGTCGCTTTTGTAGAACACATCTCAATTGAAAATCGTTAAAGAAATGGACACGAAAAGTAAGGATGAACCTGAAACTGCGTCAAATTTCACGTTATACGATGAAAATGCTGTTTCTGCATGTTTTTGTCACCTTCCTAGCTGACCAAGTATAGAATGGAATACAATAGGGAAGCATTAATTATAAATAATAGATAAACCCACAATTAAAAACACACACGCATGCGCGCGCACACACACACATATAAATGTGTATATATATGTATATATAGTGAATGAATGACAGAAGTCTGTATTCCAAAGTTCATAATGTTGAGCATCTTATAATTTATTCCTTAAATTCAATTGATATTTACAATTCTTGACAGTATCTACTTTGTAGCGCAAAATCAATCACTTAATTATCATATATACTAGTAAATCTATTTTCCCCTTAACTCATCAGGAGAAATAGCAACAATCAATCAGTCAAAAGGAAATAAAGTGCGTTTTGACTTGATTAAAATCCGAAAATTGGGAGAGAAGTTGTAAATACCTTATAATATGTTTCCATTACGCCATTTTGAATTTTAGAAATAAAGTCACTAAGCCATCTATTTGTACTAACCAGTTCTATTAATTAAGGAATATTATGCCAAAATGTTCTATTTAATAATTAGTAAATTTATTAATTCTAATTAATGTATGCATACTTATGAAAATAATATCGATAATTATAAACTATTATACATGTTTGCATATACGAAACTAAAATAAAAAATAATAAAAAATAAGGAATAAATTATAAGATGGTCAACATTATTAACTTTGGAATATAGACTTTTCTCATTCATTCACTATATTGCTCTGTAATTACATTGAGCTTTTTAAATAAGGATTTATATATTATAAGGAAATAAAATATATTTCCACAGAAATATATATATATATATGTGTGTGTGTGTGTGTGTGTGTGTGTGTGTGTGTGTGTGTGTGTGTGTGTGTGTGTGTGTGTGGTAATAAAGGGTTACGTATAGTGATAAGTAGTCTGATTGATTTTCTAAAACAAAATAGGTTTAATGCTCACAATATTCATACTAGAATTATTCGCAAAGATCCATGGCTTCGCGGATATAGTACTTGGTAAACTTCAGTTGTAAGTTACACTCTTCTGGAGGTTGAAGATTTAATCCTCAGTGCAGGCGATACTCAAACTATAATTCTGAATTACTTTAGACTTCTATGCGGTCGTAGCTGACAGAATGAGAGCACGCTACCTCAATGGATATTATTAAGTTTGACAGGATATACCATACACCTCTAATAGTAGATAATACAGCGTGCAAAAACTGGTTTTATTTGCAATATTAGACTTAACAGAACAAATATACGCAATAAATTCAACAATTGTTCAATATATGAATGAGGAAATGACACATTTTCATGAGCGGATTGTGAACCTCATTATCAATTCAAGATGGCCGCCATCACAATATAGAAATCAGTCAAATCTTACAATTTATTTTGATGGTCCTTTTTATATGCTACGAATGTGATATTCATCGTTTGGTCATAACAAAGACTCATCTAAAAATAGGTGTAAAAATATTTTTTTTACAATAAATAAATTCAGCGCTCAGATCGATAAGTGTAAAGATTGATGAAAATGTTATTTTAAACTGGTACTTGACAGACTAACGAAACCCTTTCTTCAAACATAATCGTGACAGATCAATAGACATACTATTTGAAACATATGCGAGAAAGATAAACGAAAATGATTTTTGAACTGAAACATGACAGACAAAGAGAAATTGCTATGTTGCAATTTAGACGTGACAAACTTATGATAATGGCATTTACAAAATAAGCATGGCATTCAACGAAAATTATAACAACAAAAAAAGCTTGACAGACCAACGAAAATGGCATTTCAAAAATAAGCATGGCAAATCAACGAAAACTATAACTTAAAAACAAGCGGGACAGATTAACGAAAATGACGGTTTAAGCATAACTGTAATAGATGATGAAGATGCTATTTCATACATAAACATTGCAAACCAACGAAAATGCTATTTTCAACAGAAACCTTATGGACGAAATAACATTTTTTTTTTCAACTGAAACGGGACGGATGAACTATGATTCATATGCGTGACAGACTGACGAATATGCTATTTTAAAACGAACCACGACAGAGCAACGAATTAGCGCAGCTTCTGTTCATGATTCATGGACGCATTTCCGATACTATGAAGAAAACGCAGGTTGATTTATTTGAACCGTCAAAGAAAAGAGAAAAATCGATTCCAAATATGATGAAAAAAAGCGCAGCTTTTATTTGAAGCTCATTTTATAAGCGTGTGGGTTGAGATTAGTTTTGTGTCTTTTATTGCTTCGATTTTAAATGTTTATTCTATGCTAGACATTTAACCCGTTACAAACAGACAAAAAGTTATGGACCGTTGATGAGTACTTTGTGTCAAATAAGTGGTTGAATATGGTTAAACTCGTGCTATATTTTGCATTAAATAATAATCCCCATTAATCCCTATTAATACCTAATTATGCACAGAACGGACATGATAATACTTAATCCCCTGCACCTTATCATAACAAAGGTCCATGCAGAATTTCATCCCGATCGGTCCAATAGTTTCCGAGAAAACTTCTAGAAAAATATGGTGAATGAACACTATTGATCTCTATTATCTCTAACTTTGCATCGAACATATACCATAATAATTAATCCGCTGCACCTAATCATAACAAATAGCCACACAAAATTCAGTGGGAACTGTGTTGACTAATCCATATTAATCCATGCATTTGCAGCGAACGGACACCATATTTAGTTTTCTACACCTTATCATGAAAAAGGTCAAGACAAAATTTCAAATAGATCGGTTCAGTAGTTTCCGAGAAAACTTTAAGGGAAATATGGTTGTATGGTGATTAATCATTATTCATCTCTAACTTTGTATCGAACGAATAGCATAATACTTAGTTCGCTGCACCTTGTCATAAAAAAGATCCATGTAAAATTTCCAGTAGATTGGCCTAGTAGTTTCCAAGAAAATGTGTAACGGACAGGCAAAATAAGAGAAATATAATATAACCTACTACTACTACTACTACTACTACTACTACTACTACTACTCATTTGGAGTCATCGCTTGCACTAATAGCTCCACGTGATATCAACCAGTGGGTCTCTAGAGTTGGCCTCTACACGGATATTCCAGTACTCCTTACCTGTTCCATTATTACTGAAACTCACTTTACGTTATTAATGTTTACTGATTGGAAGTTTTCACACAGTTCAACGGATAATAACAGGCGTCACGTGTGTTTGAAATAGCAATTTTGTTGGTTTGTCACATGTGTTTGAAATAGTAATTTTGCTGGTCTGCAACGTGTGTTTGTAAATAGCAATTTCGTTGGTTTGCCACATGTGTTTAAAATAGCAATTCTGTTGGTCTGTCACGTGTGTTTGAAGTAGCAATTCTGTTGGTCTGTCACGTGTGTTTGAAATAGCGATGTTGTTAGTTTGCCACGCGAGTAAATTCGTCGGTCCGTTAACACGTGTTTAAAAATAGCATTGGCGTTAAGTCTGTCACAATGTATTTGAAATAGCATATCTGTTGGCCTGTGCCACTATTGATGCGAATAACGCAACGATTAGAAGCTCCGACTGTCGCTTAGGCGGTCCGGTTTCACTCGTGGCTTGAGGTAGTTGCTTGTGTAGTCGCGAAACAGTACTGTATATGGATGAATATATATATATATATATATATATATATATATATATATATATATATATATATATAGGAGTAAATGGTAATTTCCTTAGGAGGCTGCTGCTACAGACATATATGGAAGTTTATAAAAGCCGAGAGCAATGTGGAAAAACAGAAAACATAAAAGAAAAAAAAAAAAGAAAAACAAGCAAATAGATGTCTATTTGCTTGTTTTTCTTTTTTTTTTTCTTTCTCTGTTTTCCGCATTGCTCTTTTTTAGATGACGATAGATAAGTTTTATTATTTGAATTATTCGGACTACTATTCTCATTCTGAGTGTTATTCTCGTAACGGTTCAACCGATGTAACCGCCAACCTTCCTCAGGTGTTCGAAATTATGCAGAGATTCCCGAGTTCTATTTGCAGATTCTCAAGTTCTTCTTCTTATTAATTAACAGATCTTTTTTTTGGGGGGGAAGGGGATTGGAGGGGGCTGGAGGGATACTAGTCCTTAATTTCTTCGTCTTCATGAAAGGAAGCCCGTACTGTTCTTCGAGTTACGTCTGTCTGGCAAGAACGTCAGCGTCGCGGTGCTGTCAATTTTCTTGGAGAATATTCGATAGCGATCGAATTATGGAAATTAAAAGGGACGTTGGAGAAGTTGTGAGAGAAAAAAATGATGGAATTATCTAGAAATTAGATGATTATCGTTTGGTATTTTGAAGAAAAAAAAAATGGACCTCATTTTTGAAAGCAAAAAAAAAAAATGCGAGATATATTAAATTCAAATATTCTTTTTGTGTGCAGTCGGAAATGTTATATATTTGAAACGAAAACAGGAAAAACACTCGGAATCGATTGAGAGGAATAGATGTGTGGGTGTATTTGTATGTGTGTGTGCATGTGTTTGTGTGTACGTGCGTGCGTGTAAGCATGTGTTAATAAGTACAGTGTGTGAGTATGTGTGTTTTTGTATGGTGTGAATAACAGCAATTATATATATATATATATATATACACACACACACACACATATATATATATATATATATATAAATATGAAAGTAAATATTAATAAATGGTAAACACACGTACACACACATATATTTGTTTTCTTTTGTGCATTGATATTCATATTACACCCCCCCTTTTCTATTTATATACAAAGAAAATACACCGTTGTTATATATGGGTCGTGGAATTGCTTAATCTGTAGAAGATCTAGCTAATTTGCATATTCTTTTAAACATTAATTTTAATTAAATCTCTATTAGCTTTTTCGTTTTTCTTCATGGGATGATCATTTTTAGTGAACTATTGCTATATTAATGCAGATATTTTACATGATTTATACTTGCGTAATATTTGCTTAAAAAGTTTATAGTAAATACAAACATCTTTCTATACATATATTTATGTAGGCGTAGATATATTTGTTTAAAAAAAACTTTGCCTGATCAACTCCTCTGTCTGTTTTTGGTCTACAGACATGAAACAATATATAGGGTATTCGAACTTATGCAAAACTTTATATTTGTCTTTTAGCTGACAAAAATTGGTGCAAAAGTGTGAAAATTAAAAACATGGAATTTGCCAGAGGAATTACGAACGACAGCATTACGAATATGCATGCGTAATGTAATAGCCATTGGTTCATGTTTTAATTTTTAGCCGTGCAGAAAACAGTTCTTCATAACTCAGACGTCAACATCAAAGGAAAAAGTAAATCGTAAGCCAAACGTTTTGGTTTCGATTCTCGGTGGTGGCGCACGAGTAATTTTTTTTTTTTTTTTTACTTGTTAAATCATTACTATATATTGGGTCCAATACAATATAATAATAAATACGAAATCTGCATGGTAGCCTACTAGTATAGTTATATATATATATATATATATATATATATATATATATATATATATATATATATATATATATATATATATATATATATTGTATTGTATTGGTAGTAATTATTTGTTTGTTCAAAACAAAATATGTAAATGTGTCTACCAAAGGAGTGCTCAATGTTTAGACAGAGCCAAAATAAGTGAATTTAGTTTACAAACGAATCGCTATACATAGATGTAGATGTCCTTGGCCTGACGAAGCGATTTCCTTACTGGGTTTTCGCTGAAACATGTATGCTTATGTGTAGCCATTTGTTTATAAACTAAATTCACTTATATATATATATATATATATATATATATATATATATATATATATATATATATATTCCAGTTTAATATTCTTCAGGGGTGAATAAACCAATTAATTTTAACGAGGTTAATAGAAGAGGAGTAGGTCAATATATGCTTTTCATTTGTTTTGCTATACAGTTACGAGCATGTTTCGGTCAGCTAGGTAAAAGTAACTGGAGACTACTTCAGGCAATACTACTCATATAAATGTAGAGTTCGTAATAAAAATTGGAAAAAAGTTTCCAGCTTATATTAATCAGAAAGTTAGTAGCATGATATTTAAAAATAAATATAAATGCTTATGCATAACAAATAAAAAGTATATATATATATATATATATATATATGTATATATATATATATATATATATATATATATATATATATATATAAAGAGAAAGGAGAGATGAGAGCTGTTTCAAAAATAATGCTTCCTAATTTTTCACTCAGTCCAAATGAATCCGAGGGATTACAAATTGCATTGTTATGATGACTGAACTTATGCATTAATAACCTGAAAATTTCACTTCTCTGTTGCAGATATTGGCGGTGTATAACGCAAAAAAAGCAACACCTTTTATGGAGGTGCGTCAGAAGCAGGGGTGCGTCAATGGATTCTTATATGAAGAAGAAAATTCATTCATCGGCTCGTGTTGTACGTTTACGAAACCAATGCAGTTCATGTCAGCACAATTAGAAGATGTGTTAGTCGATTTCACTGTGGCGACCGAAATGTGAGTGGCAAAGTGCGCTACTAACTTTTACGACCGCGGTATAAAAAGAGGCTGGCACCGATTCCATTGGCCAGAGGGTAGAACTGCCGATTATCAATTTGATGATTGCCAGTTTGAATTCTGGTTCGGGAGCGGATGCTAGTCTTACCGCACTAAAGAGCTGTGATGCAAATATATATATATATATATATATATATATATATATATATATATATATATATATATATATATATACAAAAGTGAACGTGTCTGTGTGTGTCTCTGTGTGTGTCTGTCTGTGTGTCTGTGTACATTTCCCTACGCAATAACTCAGTTAATTTTTAGTCTACATACTCAAAATTTGATATAGAGTGTACTGAGATTTGGGAAAATCGATGTGATCAGTTTTCGGCCAGAAATTTGACGATTAAAGAGTCAAAGTCCAACGATTTGACCTTTGAGAACTCTAACAAACTCCTCCGACAATTGTCGGTGTAAACACTTGTAATTTTAGATATAGTTTCCTCGGACATGGATCTAACTTAATAACTTGATTTGAGCAAAAAACAATAAATTTTAAGGGGTCATAATAGGGGTCAAAGTTAAAAAATTTGACCACTTTTTTTTTTGCACAACATACATCTACAAATACCCGGGCAACGCCGGGCACCCATGCTAATATATATATATATATATATATATATATATATATATATATATATATATATATATATATATATATATATATATATGAAGAGTGAGAAGTGATAAGCATATATTTTAAGTATTAACGCCAATAATGCTCAATACAGGCTTAGTGGCATACATATAATTGAGCTGTACCGAAATAAGTGTGTTTAATCAATTGAGCCTGAAACACGTTTCTGTGTCGCTCACTTGACATAGATACTTTTGTGGTCGCTGCCACACATACTTAATGGCCATCAGAACCAAACAAATAAAATTTTGTCTCATCAGACCATACGACATTGTTCCATTAATCTATGGGCTTTGATGACATGTCTTCAGTACAGTGCATATAAATTACAAAATACCTAATATTTCTCCCAAACCTCTGACCTGGATAGAGGGGAGACTAAAATTTGCTGCTGTGGCTTCAAATGATCTGAAATAACAGCAAGAGGAGACTTCCAAATATTTCTCATATTTTATATCTCCCCTCTTTGTTTTTCATGCATAAAGTAAATTTTATAGTGTATAAGAATTATTTGATACCGAATATATTTATAATCGTACGTTATTTCCAAAAGATCGGAAATATAACTACGTGAAAGATATAATAAATTCAAATTTTTTGTGTGCAGTCAGAAAAGGCCTCCGGTTTTGGGTATATATATATATATATATATATATATATATATATATACTAGCATGGGTGCCCAGCTTTGCCCGGGTGTTTGGGGGCGTATGCTGAGCAAAAAAAAAGGTAATTTGTTTTAACTTTGACGCCTATTATGACACCTTAACATTTATTCTTTTGGGCTCAAATCAAGTTATTAAATTAGATCCATGTCCTAGAAACTTATATCTAAAATTTCAAGTGTTTAGAGGAGTTTGATAGAGTTCTCAAAGGTCAAATCGTTGAACTTTGACCCCTTAACAGGCAAATTTCTGGCCGAAACGGATCACATCGATTTTCCCAAATCTCAGTACTCTGTATATCAAATCGCGAGTCTGTAGACTAAAAATTGACAGAGTTATTACGTAGGAAAATGTACACAGAAACACAGACACACACAGACACGTTCACTTTTTTAGATATATAGATAGAAGATATATATATATATGTATATATATATATGTATATATATATATGTATATATATATATATATATATATATATATATATATATATATATATAAGATAAATAATGTCAGATGGAGTAATAAATCAAGTCCGTAAGATATGAATGAATATGACAGGTATTAAATGTGAATATATATATATTATGTAATTCGTAATTCTCTTATCTGTTTTAGCTAATGATGTTGTTTTCTTATTATTATATAGGTATTTTAAATGATGCTCTGTGGTTATTAAACATTTCTTTGAATCAGCACACTACGACTCCAGTATATGTTCTGGTTCTATTATTATTAATCACTTTTCGTTATATACTGTAGTACATTTACTTTTCAACGGACATTCATCAATATTTCTGCAGTTACAAAGTCATTCTTCTTCAATGTTTTGATTTGTTAAGAAACCAACTTCCTTAACATCCTTATCTATTTTTGCGCTGTTAGAATTTATTATAGTTTTTCATTAAATTAGTAGTGAAAGATATCTTAACAGTATTTCGGTTTATAATTTTTCCCAAGTTTGTCAGTTATGTAAAATTTGAAAAAAAATCATTTGTAAATTATTTTGTACGTGTGCGCTGAAAGGCGGATTTAACCATATGCAATTTCTACGTCAATTTTTTTATTGCTTTTATTTCCGATAATATTTCGTGAGATTCTTGTATTGTTTTATTTAAAGTTAATAATATTGTTTCTATTATTTATAGAATAAAATTTACCCATTGCCATATTGTATATTATAACATATATATTAGAATTATGTTATAAAAGAGTAAATTCTTATTCTTAACAATGCAAAGCTTACCATGATAAAGAAAGATCAACACTATTAAGAGGAGTAAATAAATATATCAAATGGAAGATGGGAATAAAAGTTATATATAATTTTATTATATCATCGGAACAATAAAGAAAAGTAAAGGGGAAAATAAGGACAAAAATCCATTTAGACCATGACATTTAAAAAATGAATGCTTCTCTTCAGAAGAGGAGAAGAGCTAGACTCATACAAAATACCAACATAGAAAAAGAGGCTAAAGAACATTTATATATGAAATGGTAATAAAGAAATAGGGTAATATGGTGAAATTTATTTAATATATGAAGGGTAGATCAGAAAAGTAGTATATATTTATATCATATATTTAATAGCAAGAAAAATATTATGATAATTCATTAGCTAGATCAGGATATAGAGGTGAAATAAAGTTAATTAAAAAATGAAAATAATAAATTAATGGAGCGGAAAGTAGCAAAACCGGGACCAGGGAGTGTTCTTGAATAGGTGTTGTACCGGATATCCTACGATAAGCATCGAAATTTGATAATCGAAAAACTCCAATTAAGTAAGGAACAGTCTGATTTGGGCCAAAGTTAACACCCTTATACAGTATAAAGCCATAAGTGCTTTTGAGAAGCTTTACCACTGCACAAGCAGAAGGGTTAGTCGTATTAAATCAATAGAAGATTTTTGATAAGACATAGGTGCCTCCGAAATAATATTTTCTGTTTAGAACATAATTTAACTATGATACTTGACTTTTATATTTTAAACTTTAATTTAGGCCATTCTAATACAGACGTATGCAAGGAGGCATGTGAAGCTTCCTCTCGATGCACCGCGATGAGTCCTCGACTAGAACAGGCCATCAATCATTTTGATTGGCTACAAAATGGCTGATTTTATCAATTTCGATGAGAGTAAATGTATTGGAAGTGCAGATCATTCCTCATTCAATCAATGTGGAGGCTTCATACTAGTATCTCTCTCTCTCTCTCTCTCTCTCTCTATATATATATATATATATATATATATATATATATATATATATATATATATATATTATTTTTTAAAAACAGTAATATACGTACACGCGTGTTTCGGGGCCCCTTTTTTGGTTTTTAAAAAATAATAAATAAATCAAAAATACGTCCAAATAAAAAATGGGCGACTTTCTAAAAAAAAACACCGGATCTCCAAAATGGAGGCGTTAACCTTAATATCGTTTAAAAAATCAACAACAAAAACTACGTACATAACACACACACACACACACACACACACACACACACACACACACACACACACACACACACACACACACACACACACATATATGTATGTATGTATGTATACGCACAGACAATTTTCTTTGTCTCTCAGTTCTTTAATATGGCGATACATTTAACTGTTCCACGCTGAAACTGAAACAAGGGCTTTATTAATTAATTTATTCATCTATTTTTGGCAGTGCGAGTCGGCACAAACGAAAACTTGAAATCTTACTGCTTACATTATAGGCAGTCCCAGAGTGTTCTATTTATTTTACGAAGAGTTTTGCATTATTACTAATAAAAGCAGTATATATATATATATATATATATATATATATATATATATATATATATATATATATATATATATATATATTAAGTAATGTGATTTATAATTTAAAAGTTTTAAAATTTTTAAAATTTAAAAATCAAAATTTAATTAAATTAAAAATCAGTTTCATAAGAAGGAACAACAACAAAGTCAGATAATTGACTTTGTTGTTGTTCCTTCTTATGAAACTGATTTTTAATTTAATTAAATTTTGATTTTTAAATTTTAAAAATTTTAAAACTTTTAAATTATAAATCACATTACTTAATATTGAATTAGCTCTAGGACATTTAACTATCGAGCTTATTATATATCTAAATTACAACGAGCATTTCCTGTATTTTAATTAAACTAGTAATTTCACTATTACATTAAAATACACTTAGCTCTTTAGACTATTATTCTAATCTCCTTTAAATTATATATATATATATATATATATATATATATATATATATATATATATATATATATATATATATACTACCACGCATCACAGTAGCTGAATCTAGCGGGATTCTAAATCATGCCCCCATGGTTAGAATTCTAAATATTTACACTTGGAGAGATAGATAGTTAGAGAGAGAGAGAGAGAGAGAGAGAGAGAGAGAGAGAGAGAGAGAGAGAGAGAGAGAGTGAGGGTTAACTGCACCTTCGGACTGTGGCCTGTAATTTATTAATGGAATTTTAGTTTAAATCGTAAAATTAAAAAAAATAATAATAATATTAAAGTCACGTATAGGCGAGAAACACACACATTCAGAAATTGGTCATTATTTTGTTTATTTTAAGAAGAGATAGAATCCTGAGCTCGGA
>NC_136487.1:122675182-122700182 GCF_053919585.1 Euprymna scolopes
GTATTCTCGTAAATCCATTTTTTCTTGAATTTTCCTTCTTCGTATTATCTGTCCCTTGTTGTTTCTTTACATTATTTTCTATGTCTTCATATTTTACTTTTTTTATGCTTTCTTAATATTATTTGTCATTTTTGTATTCTCGTAATCTCAGTTTAATTTCGTGTTTTTTTTTTGTTTATTTTTGTATTTTTTCCTTTATTGTTTCTTCACGTTATTTTCTTCATTTTTTTTCGTATCATCCTTCTTTAATGAATTATTAATATTATTTTTCTTTCTTTTATTCTCGTAATCTCAGTCATTTTTGTTTTTTGTATTTTTTGTGTAGTCTTTTTTCCCTTATTATTTTTGCGTTATTTTCTTTCTTCTTTTTTTCGTATTCTCATCCTTTGATGTTTCTTAATATTATTTTTCTTTCTTGTAGTCTCGTAATATCAGTTAAATTTCTGGTATTTTCTGTCTGTATTCTTTTTACCTTATTGTTTTTTTTCTCATTGTTTTATTTGTCTTCGCCTTCCCATTCTTTTATGCTTTCTTAGTATTATTTCTTGTATTCTTGCATTTTCATTCACCCATTTTTCTCAGCATTTGTGTGTTTACATTTCTAATATTTCGTTTCTTAACATTTTAGTTGTGTTTCTTTATTTATTTCTGATATTTTCTTCGTATTCTTTCACTTTATTTTTTGCAATTATTTTTTGTGGAAAAAATTTTCCAATTTATTTGCCAATATTTTCTTTCATTTATTCTTTCTTTCATTTATAGAATAATTTTCCCTTTTATTTCTTCGTAGTCTCTCTTTTTTTTCTAAGTTTTTTTTTGTTTTCTTTCCTAATATTTACGTTTTATAGTATTCTTTCTCTTTCATTTACTCTATTCGTTCTTTCTTGCCATTTTATTATCTCCCTTTCTTTTTTTTTTGGTATTTTTCGTTCGCTCGTACTATTTTCTTATTCGTTTTCTCTTCCATTTTTATGTAATATTAGCACTTTTACACTATTTGAACAGAATTTTTTAGTCGATAAATGGAGTTTTCACATAAAAATCAATGATTTCTACTGTTTTTTTTTGGTCAATTCTAATAAATTACAATGGTAGCTTCCAAATTATGCAATCGAAATTACTGAATTATTAATATAACAACAACTTTAATTGTATTAGCACGTAATAAACTGCGGCCATCTTGTTTTTATAAAATAAATCGAAACAGAAAATGATCTCCCTTTTGATCTTTCTTGTGTGTTACATAAGCAAATACAATCGTTTTCTTGAAATTCTATTTTCTATTTTTTTTTAATAAATAATTTTATGCCTTATCGATTTTCGTAATTTTTGGATATAATCATCTTAAAAATACGCGAAATACAAACCATTGTGTTCATTTGAAATTCAGTATTACGATTTCCGAAATTTCGTTCTGATAGTGTAGAAGCGACTATTATTTTGTTTGTCTTTCTTTTTATTTCTACTCTTATGGTTACATCTTTTTTCTTTAGCAGTCTTTTTCTTTTATCATTTCATAAAATTCTGTTTCTTTTCATGACTCTTTCTAAGCATCGTTATTTCATTTTCATTCATATTTTTCCATTTCTTCTTCTTTTCTTTTTTACTCATCCTTCTTCTCGTTTTCAATTCTTACCTGACATTTTCTGGCATCAAACTTTTAGGATGCAATTAAGACGAATGGTAAAAAGCAAATAGCTGTAATTACTACCTTTTTTCTTTCTCCGCTTCGCTGAAATTCGCTCTCTTTACCAAGTTAGTTTCCACAGAAACATGTGAACTCAAAATACGTTCGCATCTGGAAAACCCGACACTAATAATGCTATGAAAGAAGTGAAAAGGAAAAAGGGGGACGAAGATTAGTCTGAACGAAGAAAGAAAGAAAGAAAGAAAGAAAGGTAGCTTACTATGCTTTTTTCTCACGCACATCTATATTTTATCGATCACAAGCTAACTAAACAAGTCTGCCACAGAAATAGCAAGAAAGAGTCGGCAGAAATATACCGAGACCTTCCAAAATAAACCTTCAACGGTGGAACCAAAAACCAGCGTGCAAAGTATTTTCTGGGAGAACTCTCACATGAATACATATTCAAAAAGGTTCCTTCGACAGGCTCTAAAGGAGATCCCTCCACCACGATCAGGAAAGGGTTATAATGGCTGCTTAAAACCAGGGATTGATCACCAACACATTCAAGAAGATGGGAGGTCTCATTAATGATAAGAAATGTAGATTCTGCCACACGGAATTGGAAAGTGTGAGTTATCTAGTATCAAGTTGCAAGGTTCTTTTAGGAGATGACCACGACACAACGAGACATGATGGAGTATGTAAGTACATCCACTGGATCATCTGTAAAAGATTAAACACCCAGTGTAGCAGAAATTTCTGTGAGCATCAATCTAAAAGAACCGTTGGAAATGGCTTATATACCATACATTACGACCATGTAATCCCTACAACCACCTACCTTGAAAATGCTGCTGTGTAACCTAACATAGTTATATGGAATAAGTGAGAGAGAGAGAGAGAGAGAGAGAGAGAGAATGGCAACCTTGGTTGAAGGGAGTGTTCCTAACGATGGAGGTCTGAACAGAGCTGAAAGGGAGAAACAGATCAAATACCAAGGTCTCATGTATGATATGTGTTGTGGGGTACAAATCACCTCTATTTCAGAACTAAGAGAAATCAACCAGTCCTATGAATACCATTGGTTTCAGAGACTAAATAGAGATATTCATACCATGTTTAACCGCATGCTACTAACACGTTCCTCTCATAACACTTTAGTGGCTCCTGTATTCTTTATGATAAATACATATTATATTTTATACACTTTACACTACTTGTGGTTTCTTTCATTTGTAACCCCTAGCACAGTTCTACAACAACTGGCTGACAAGGACGATCAAAAACTTCCCTGATCAATTTACAATAATTGATAACAACAACTGAATGACGAACATCTAAAAATAAAACATGGAAGACAGCATTTGAAGACCAAAATAATTCAAGAAAAAAGAACACGCGCGGATATTCGAAATAATTTTTTCCTACACTCGGGGGAAATTTGAAACTTCAAAATTATTTATTTTTCAAAAGTTCGGTGAAAAACGGGGAAACTACCTTTCTACGTTGGGGGAAAAAACCAACATTCGAACGTAAAATTCCACAAATACGAGATCAAGAACACTTCGAAAAAAGGACAACAATCTTTGCCGAAAAAAAGATTTTACAAAGACGTCGTCAAAAAGCCTTATCTTGCTGTTAAAAAAAGCTACTAAAACGTAAACTACTAGTTGAAACAGAACTCATAAGATGAATCGTGTGGAGAATTATTACTACTGAATTAACGAGACCAAGTTTTCAGTAAGTACAAAAACACTGTCGTTCTAAAAAGCATGTCTTGCTAATACGTCTTATGGTTAAAAGGCATTTGTGGTGGAAAAAAAACTCCTTCAAAGGTAAATGATATATTTTATTTTATTGGCTAAAGCGAGTATTTGCACAAATTAAAAATTCGTCGGATTTTAATCCGATTAAATAAACTTTTTACTATTAAAGGGACTACACTTCGAAGAAGAAAAAAAAACGATTCCGCTAAGCACGACTAATAAAGTGTTAACGGGAAAAATATATTCTTTTTCACACAGCGATCAAAAAGAATAATCAATATCAAAATAAATGCTATAAACTCTCTTTCACAGATAAGTAACTTTTTCTTTTTGAGGAAAAAAATGTGTAGGATCAACAAGGAATTGAACCCAGTACCTACACGTTACGAAAATTGAAAAATGACAAACGAAACCTACTGCTTTCTGTATGAATGCAAACGCCGAATTATTTTCTCTGAAAAATTTTCACACAAAGAAATAAATATACGAAAGTAATATTGTTAAATAAGCAGGTGCGAATTTTGTAAAGTTTTTTTCCATAGAGTTGGTATTATAGGAAAAGTAAATCAACGAATTGGGTTGTTTTGTCATGTTAATAAATTCCATGCCGTCCAAAAAAATCAGAATGGACAGGTTTGCAAAACAAATTTTGGAAATGGTGAAATTCTAACAAAGTCAACAATTAGTACTTGAAAAACAGTTCGGAGAAGAGCAATTTGCAATACAGAATCAAAACGAAGACAAACAGTTAAATTTAATAAAATATCTCGAAGAAAAACGAGGAAGAGAAAAGAAAGAAATGAACGAACAAATATTGGAAAAGCAGTTAGATTTAATGAAATTCTTCGACGAAAAACAGGAAAGAGATCGGAAAGAAATGAATGAACAAATATTGGAATTGAAAAAAATACATTTAGATAAACCAAACCAGTCAGATATAAAAATGGATTTGATAACGCAAATTTTAGTGAATAAGGACAGTGGGGAAGAAACCAGCACGGCCTTTTCCCAAAATGCGATCTGGTCAGCTATTGATACATTTCACTATGCTTCTGAGGAAGACCTAACGTTTGAGGCATATTTCAGAAGATTTGAAGATATTTTAAAATTAATTGCAGTGCATGGACTGATCAAAAGAAGGTTCGTTTCTTGCTACGGAAGTTATATTCGAACATAATACATTTGTGGACAATATTTTACCAAAAAAAAAAAACAAAAAAAACAATGAATTGTCGTTTGACGAGGTAGTCAAACTATTAATGGAGTTATACTGTCAAAAAAGAAGCCTTTTTCATAAAAGATGGAAATGCATGAATCTTACACGTAAGGAGAGTCAGGACTATACGACATTCGCGTCTATAGTCAATAAGTACTGTGACGATTTCAAATTGTCATTAACGGCGGACAATTTCAGATGCTTAATATTCGCACAAGGTTTAATAGCCACAAAAGACGCCGATATAAGACGTCGTGCTCTAAATAAATTGGATTTAGAACCTGATTTGACGCTTCAGAAACTGGATGAAGATTGTCAGCGGTTCGTGGCAATGAAGCAAAATTCCCGAAACATAGAGAAAGCAGACATCGCTCGCATAAAAAAATATGTTTCAAAATTAAAGGACACCCGCCCGCCAGTAATTACTAACGAAGAGGCAAAAAGAACCTTCACAAAATTATCAGAATAGACAAAATACTAGAACCCCCTATAGAAAATGTGGAGGGCCTCATGCGTACAATGCATGTCAGTACCAAAGGAAAATAACATGTGACCTATGCAAGCGAGCAGGGCACAAGGCCTCATATTTCAGAGCAAAAGTAGCAAAAAAAGAGCTATGTAAAAACTGCAAAAATGGACCCTTCACCAACAGAGAACATTAGGAAATATGTTACGGTGAGAAACAGAAATAAAGAAGTAAAACTGCAGCTCGATTCAGGGTCGGATTTATCGATTATAAATTTTCACACGTGGAAGCGAATAGGAAAGCCCACGATGACAAAGACGAATAAAGTCGAAAGATCAGTAACTAGTGAAAAAAATAAATTTTCAGGGTGAGCTAGTTATTAATTTGTCACTAAAAAGAACGACAAAAAAGCTAAAAGTTTTCGTTCTAAGGAACACAACAAACTTATTTGGAACCGATTGGATTCAGGAATTTGAATTATGGGACTCGCCAACGAGTGATTTTTGTCACAAAGTCGAAAACCTAACGGCTGGAGCCGACAAACTCAAAAAGAATCTCAAAAATATTTCCCAAGTGTTTTCTCCGAAAAGCTTGGATGCTGCACAAAAATAAAGGAAAGATTCGAATTGCTGGACGAAGCAAAACCAATATTCAAGAAGCCACGGAGCGTACCGCTCGCTTTGAGGGAAAAAATTGAAAAAGAATTGGAAAGACTAGTAAACACTAGGATTTTTACCCCCTATTAACTATAGTGAGTGGGCAGCCCCCACCGTATATGTGAAAAAAAATCTAAAGAGATTAGCGTATGCGCGGACTTTTCGGCCGGATTGAATGCGGCGCTCAAGGACAATCACTACCCACTACCAAACCCAGACGAAATATTCGCTAAGTTAAAAGGCGGAAAATAGTGTTCCAAAATAGACTTACCTACAAATGCTACTAGAGGAAGATAGCTCGAAACTTTTGTGTATCTCAACGCACAAAGGACTATAAATTCAATAGATTAGCATTTGGTATAAAAGTAACACCTGCAATGTTCCAAGAGGTAATTGATTCTTTGCTAAGCGGTTTGGATTTCGCAATGGGCTATTTGGACGATATTCTTATGCGTAGTCAAAACTGTGTAACAACGTAGAGATAATGCATTTCAAGTGTTTGACAGAATAAAAGATACGGCTTCACATTGAAGGAAGCAAACTGCGAATTTTTCTTTTGGAACGAATTAAATACCTGAGTCATATCATAGATAAGGACAATCCCACATATAAAACCTTGGTCAATGTAGGGGAAACCCTTCATACCAATTGTCACTATCCAGCTCCCCTACTCCCCAGGGAGTTGGTCCCCATTTCCCCATTCAATCCTCATGTTTAAAATCGGCCTTGTGCCTAATTTGCTCGGTGGGTGAGCAAATAAATACCCCTTTTTCTTGGCCTTTTAGCCAAGATCAAAGTGTAGTATTTGTTCCGGCAGATACTTCAAACAAAGACCATATGTGGGGGCAACCCCACATATAATACCTTGATCAATGTAGGGACAACCCTTCATACCAATTGTCACTATCCAGCTCCCCTACTCTCCGGGGAGCTGGTCCCCATTTCCCCTTCACTCCTCACATTAAAAATCGGCCTTGTGCCTAATTTGCTCGGTGGGGGAGAAAATAAATACCAACCCTTCATACCAATTGTCACTATACAGCTCCCCTATTCCCCGGGGAGTTGATCGTCATTTTCCCTTCACTCCTTACATTAAAAATCGGCCTTGTGCTTAATGTGTTCGGTAGGGGAGCAAATAAATACCTTTTTCTTGGCCTTTTGGTTAAGATCAAAGTGTAATATCTGTTCCGGCAGATACTGCAAACAAAGACCATATGTGGGAACAACTTCACATATAAGACCTTGGTCAATGTAGGGTCAACCCTTCATACCAATTGTCACTATCCAGCTCCCCTACTCCTCGGGGAGCTGGTCCCCATTTCCCCTTCACTTCTCACATTAAAATTAGGCCTTGTACCGGATTTGCTCGATGGGGGAGCAAATAAATACCCTTTTCTTGGACTTTTGGCCAAGATCAAAGTGTAGTATCTGTTTTACTACATGCTGTACTTATGTTTGTAACTTTGCGATATAAAGTGGGGATCACTTTTCTGTATTAATTTAATGTAAAATGATCACCCACTTTACAACCAGTCAGTCTCAAAGCCATTCAAGTGATTCTCCAGGTCATTCAAGTTGTTTTTGAAGGATTCCAGTTATTTTTAAGCATTCAAGTCATCCTTAAGGTCCTTTAATGCATACTAATGTTCATTAAAGTCATTCTAAGTCATTTACTTTTTATCTATTTAAGTCATTTCAGTCCATTTTTCGGTCATTTTAGTTTATCTTTAAGAATTTCATGTCAATCCTACATTCACGCATTTATTCATTGCACGAGAGCACGTCACTAACGGCTATCGGCCTTGTTGTTTTTAATACAGAGGAAATTTTTTTCGCTTATTCTTAATATTTAAGTAACTTTTTTATATGTTAGAGAAAAATAAAACTAATGTCCTCATTTACTTGCATCCTCACGAGGGACGAGTTAGTCAGAGACATGTGGACAAAATCCATCATCCCCTGCTCTTTTTTTGTTTATAAATTTAACCGGTGTTGTCCAGGATGTATTATAATAATTATACCATAGCAAGTGTGTTTAATTGCCTGCGAAACAGATTTTCTTTATAATTTATTTAATATCTTAAATTAAAAATGGTCAATTTTTACGACGTGACCTAGCGTCGTTTAACCCCTAGAAAAAATGGTCAATATAAAGTTTCTTTCCAACTCCTCAAAAAACTAACGACTTTTAATGGTTTTCGATAGTGCTGAAAACGAATATCAGATTTAAATTTGGGACAGATAAGTAGTTTTCATAGAAAAATTACTTTTTCAAAACGTGGGGGGATCACTTTCCTATATACATTTAACGTAAAATGGGCACCCACTTTCTAACCAGTTAATAATTTCTTCATATCATAAAAAAAATTAACTGTGATATTCGTTTTCAGCACCACCGAAAATCGGCGCTGTTTTTTACTAAGAGATTCGTTTATTTTTTCATAATTTAGGACGTAAATAATGCTGTCAGTAAGCTTACACGAGCGGTCGGTTTACAAAAATATATATTTTTTCAATTTTTTTTTAGGTGGATATTCAATTATAGAATTTGTATAGTTTTACCAGGTGCTTCTGTAGTTTACTTAACCGCATAAAAACAGAATTTTTATGAAATGTTTAACTGCAGAGGCACCTGTTCACAACTATACAAGTTGTATAATGAAAAAAGAACGAAAAACAAAAGTATGCTTTTGTAAACTTACTAACAGCATAATTAGTGTCCTAAATTATGAGATGAAAAAATGAACGCATCTCTTAGTAAAAAAAAGCGCCAATTTTCGGGGGTGCTGAAAACGAATATCACAGTTAAAATTGTTTTATGATATGAAGAAATTACTAGGTGACGAGAAAGTGGGTGCTCATTTTACGTTAAATTTATGTAAGAAAGTTATCCCCCCTTTTGAAAAAGTAATTTCTGCATATCATGAAAACTACTGATCTTCCCCAAATTTGAACGTAATATTCGTTTTCAGCACCACCGAAAACCATTAAAAGTCGTCATTTTAAAGTTTTTGAGGGAGTTGGAAAGAACCTTACATTGACCCCAAAAATTAAGACCTGGTTTTTGTGGCCTAATTCGTTGGAGCAGTCTTCATAAATAATATGAAAGAAGAAATTTTGAAAAAAAAATTTAACATTTTAGCGTAGGAGATAACTTTTCTATATAAATTTAACGTAAAATGAGCTCCCACTGTTTGGCCACAAAGCGTTCAACTAGACATGTCATCTCTTTTCAAGTTTTGCGATAGAGGGGGGGGCAAACCATGACAAATACAAACATTTTTAGTTTTTTTGTGGTGGGGGCGGGAATTACATTTGAAACATAAAATAACGATAAATTTAATTAATTTTTATGAAACCATTCTGTACTTTCACCTAACAATTTTATAAACAGAACGAACCCCAAAATGTGACAAATTCAATTGGGGGGGGGGGAGGATTACATTAGAAATATAAAATGACGAAAATGTCATTTAATAGTTTTTGGAATTAATTTTTGGTAGATCTTTTTATTTCTTTTTTTTTTTTGCGATCGCACGGGCATTCACTGCTATTTTTATTGAAACAAAAGTTGTAATGATTTATTTTTAATTATCTTTTCTTTGGAGGGGGCGTCTTTCCAGTGCTCAATATCTTGAGAATAGTTTCTTCTCTTTGTAACCCTTCTGCCGAAATATCTGGTGGAGAGCGTATCACATACTTTTTTTTTGGGCGATTACATTTACATGTTTTCATCCGTTCTTTCATTTTTGTTGTGGGAGTATCCACGTTGCCCATGATAAAAATGATTAGTATATCGGTGTGTTTCAAACAGAACTTCATGTCAACACAGGCAACGCTGGGTACCGATGTTAGTATATATATATATATATATATATATATATATATATATATATATATATATATACAGGTGCCCTCCCCAAAACGGGCCCAAATCTAATTAGGCCCCGTTTTTTAGTGTTTTGTCCGAATGAAATGAAACTTTGGTCATAGCTAGTTTATTATATTCAAAACATCACATCAAAACACTAGGGTCTTTGGACTTTTTTTTCTTCGTTCTACAGCATATGTTCTAGATATACTTTCTATGTTTTTTTGATTTTTGGGGGTCACCCTGTATATATATATATATATATATATATATATATATATATATATATATATATATATATACCTTCTTCTGCATATTTTAGTTTTAATACGACTTCATTCTCTTTCTCGACTACTACTACTACTACTACTACTACTAATAATAATAATAATAATAATATTAATTATTCGTTCCACTGTCAGCGTTACTTTTTTAATTCTTATTAAAATTGACTTACCTAACTACTTACTACTACTGTTACTATTAAAACTATCACACACACACACGCACACACACACACACACATATATATATATATACATATATATATATATTACAATAGAAAAATGCGAGCATGAAACGCAATATGGTTAAGCTTAAACATGGAAGAGTAAAGGACTTGTTGTTAAAACTCGAAAAGAAAAGGACAGAATATTCTAGTAACAAATTAAAAAAATTATAACTTAAAATATTGCAGCATTAAGAATCGATTATATAATGTTACAAATTGAATTTTAAGAAAAAAAATCTTAATTCTGGAATATCTTAATTTTTAAATTTATTATATTTTTTTTACTAGAATATCTTGTCCTTTTCTTTTCTAGTTTTAAGAACTAGTCCTTTACTTTTCCATGTTTAAGCTTAACCATATTACTTTTACTGCTCGTATTTATCCATTGTAATCCATGATTTTTCCAGGCTTCCAGTAAATTCAATTGTTCTTTGTTTAATTTCAGTCTTATTTTTTGACCCCATAAATATAGCATACACATATGTAATAACAATATACAGCACTCGTCTGCTTTCAATAGCATACCTCCAATAATCTCCCTTTCATTCTTTCATTCTCCCTGTTTCACGTGTTACTTTTCTTTTCGCGAAAGCGGTGAATTGGTAGCAACAGTGCTGCTGAAGCGACGTGGTTGCTACAGAAACCAGCCATAAAAAATGTCACTCATCTCCTTACGTTTTTTTTTTACGATTTTAATCTTTAAAGCAGTTTTAAATGGCTAAAACTGCCACGTAACCACATATTCAAACGCTACCGTCTTTGAATGATATATATATATATATATATATATATATATATATATATATATATATATATATATAGGAATCACAACTTATCAAGGCCCGGAGACCACTCGAGGGTACGGGTTAATGGGTATACATTAGTCAATGTGATTATAGCGTAGTAAACATAAATAGTAGGAATTTTGTAAATTGGATTACTTTGAGCGACGGTTCATCAAGAACTTGTTTATATTGGACTTGAAGACAACCAGATTGTAGTCAGCTGGAAAACAGGCAGTCAGTCAGAACAGAGTTTCACAGGTGTGCCGTTCTAAGAAAGAAGCCTTGTTTGTGGAATTTCATTTCGGTTAAGGCACAGATAAAGAGTGTGGGAAAGTATTGATAGTAGTTTGGCTAGACGAGTGTTTTTCGTGATTATATATATATATATATATATATATATATATATATATATATATATATATATATATATATATTACAACCGCTGTTAGATGGTTTTACTTCTCATATTTTTCACTTAATTACTACTACTACTACTACTAATAATAATAATAATAATAAATCTGCTTTTACTACTATTAAACTTACTCATACTACTACTAACTTCTTGCTACTATTACTATTTTCTCACTATCACTACTGCTACTAAAGATTCACTATTACTACTACTACTGCTGCTATTACTCACTGCAACTACTACTGACAATTCTTTTTACTACTACCACTAAACTGTACTTGTTACTACTACTCTCGTACTCCTGCTACTACTCACTCACTGCTAATATTGCTAACTATTCTTTTCACTACTACAACAAAAACTATTACTACTACTACTACTACTACTACTACTATTACTGCTGCTGCTGCTGCCACCAACGCTTTATTCATTTTTCTGCTTCCCATTACTTCACACTTTCTACCTCGTCGAGATTATTCAGTAAAAATTTGTAACATAATCTTGCATCACAGGAAAGCATCCTTGACATTATATATTTTATTTTTACACTTTCGATCCGCTCAACATGTTTCTATTTTAAAACCGATATCCTTTTGTTTAACGGAACTCCTCGGATCTTTCCACATTTTGCACTTTTGTTATCAAGCTGTATACGAGTCCATCAAGTATCGCTCGTTTTCTCGATTTTTCATTGTATCTATTTTTTTGTTTTGTTTGTGTTTTTAAAAAATTAAAACCCTTATTTCTACCTAAATCATCATTTCATATTAAGTTATCTTGTTGAATTTTCAAGGTCAGACACCTAAAGCATTTAAACTGGGGAATAACAGTTTCTGTTAGACCAGCCATTTTTTATTTGTTATTGTTGTATTGTGTTATTGGCAATATAATAACGGACTTGCAGAATACGTCTAATATGATACATTTTTATATAATCACCTGAATATATAAATCACTTTTACTTAAAGAATTTGATAGCTGCTTATATTAATCTATTGTTTAGAAGAATTTTACTCTGAAAAAAGTACGATTCTCACACATGAGAATGCGGTAATAATTCTGTGGATAGGTTCTGAAACAAACATATGGCGACAACTTTTGCGAGAAGGAACACGACAAATGTATATAATATTTAAAGGCATTTTACTGGGTGAGCAACAAAGGCATATAGTACAGCAAGAAACGAGGAAGATTGTTTGGTTTGCGAAAGTGTATTTCGCGAGAACTTATCTTAGTGACGAGTTTCAGTAAAAGGTTGCACGTGCCCGTCCCTCATTCCTAGCGCTTTTCGTGTGGACGTAAATATATTCTGACGTCGCAATCTAAGCGGGAATTGGAGGATGAATAATGACTTATCTTCCATTGTCCAATGTGAAAACAGCGAAAAAGAAGCGAGTGGGTTTTCTCTGACTGCCGTTGAGGGCTTTGTCACCGAAGCTCAGTCGCTGTCCTACAAGGGTTGAAAAAGAGGCTGGAACGCAAAATGTCTGGGGTTTTATAGGCTGGCTCACGTGACCCCTAAGAGAGTTGGAGTTGAAAATCCTGCTAGCCAATTCACGGGTCTTAAAGGGACAAGACAACAATCAGAGAGAGGAATGGGAGACATAAATAAATTCCAATATTACTAAGATGTGCAAACAACTAAGAGTTAACAATTTACATTGCTTCACTGCATCCCGGACAACACCGAGTAGGTACTGCTAATTACAGATTAAATGCTGTTGTATATTACTATTACTTTTTTACTCACACCAGTCGTTATCAGTAATTATTTTTACTAGGGAATATTGTTAAAATGTTTTTGATTACTGGTGAGGGTATGACTCCAATGGTTTCGACGATCGTTTTATAGCCACAGTTATTACAGTCAACCACTCAGAGGCTTCAAACGTTATTATAAAAAAATATCAAATTTAGGATTCAATTTAGTTCGCTGTCAACCTCTGTCTCGAAACAACTGAATCGTGACAACATTGATTCTTCGCCGCCATCTTTGTTACTAAGAATTACTCAACATTCGAGATCGTGACTGCATTGATTCTTCGCCGATTTGATTTGCTGCTGTCTCAGCACTTAAAAAAATAGCCATATACCAAGGTACAAATACGACTCGAGGATAAGGTATAACAGGTGATTGGTAAAACAACGCCATTATAATCAGTAGTAATGGAAACTGAGCAGATATTGATTATTTAGGAGAACGGCTAAACAAGAACTTGTTTACATGAGACTTGAAAACTACAAAGCCAAAAGCAAGGTCGCAGTATTGTGTTCCACAGATAGATGCTACTAGGAAATAAACCGTGTTCATTGGATAAGCTTTTAATTTTAGGCAAAGATAGAGAAGAAGGGAAATTGTTGACAGTGATAATAACTAGACGAGTTTTGCTGTGAATGTTTTAAAGCGGGAGGTGCTTGTCGTGAACATAAAGATAGAGTAGAGAGAAACCTGCAACGTTTTTTTTTTCATATGATAAAGACGTAATAGGAAGGAGAAAGGACATCGCTTACTAGACCTCGAAGCAGGTGTTGTATCCTGTCAAGCATATCCTTCTCAGATGTGACAACAGTACTCTATCTGATGACGTATTTATATCTTACCTATGTCGACGATTGCATTGAGAGTGCAATAGCTACAGGAATAGTTGAATAATCCAACCATTTTTCCAATGACCTTGCACTCACTGGTAAAATGTGTTTTCCCTGGAGTCTGAGTGACTGCAAGTCTCTTTATATAAAACTACTCCCTGATCCTTTTTATGGATTGGAATTCGCTTTGTGTTCTCGTACAATCCGTTTACCAATGATTTTTCGTTTATGACAGTTAGTTGATCTCTTTGAAATCTTAGTGGCAGTAAAGCCACTCAAGATTCCGATACTATGGAATAAGCGATTAGATTCGATCCCTAGGTACTTCTATCACTCATCGTTCTTTCCATTATATGAAATCTTATAAAGTAACTTTTCGTCGTAAGTTGGAGTCACTTCCTTTTGTTGTTATCCTTTTTTAGTGATCAGATTATAATACTTTTTTGATATAAGTACTCAAGTATTTTCGGAACTTTAGGGTTCGTCTTAATCGTTTTCGTTTGTATTTCCAGTCGCGCTTCGCCATAATGCTATTTTATAAACAAAGAAAGTGCTCGTCTGAGCTTTAATCTATGCTCCCTTTGCACAACTTTTACAAAAACAAAAAAAACATCGTCTAGCTACGCTCACTATTAACATTTTCTCCCACTCTCTATTTGTGCCTAAGTTTAAACGCAGCTTTCATGAACGAAGCTTCTTTCAAACAACTGCCCGCCTGTGGGATACGGTCTGAGAAAATTTCCGAAGTATATGTTGTTTTTTTTGGGTTTTTTTTTTTTTTGCTAAATTTTGAGATGAGTATTAATTCGTATTATTTACATTATTCGAACTACTGTTCTCATCTTGAGTGTTTTTTTTCGCAACGTAACGGTCGATGTAACCTCCGACTTTCTTCAGCTGTATCTTTTCGCACATGGAGATCTTTCTGTCAAACTCAAAAATCTGCATCGAATTTCAAACGGAACCCTTCAATCAAACCATGATATAGAAGTACAAAGTGATTCGTAATTAAATTTTGAGTGTCGCCCGCACTGAGGATTGAACCTTGAACCTCCAGAAGCGTGTAACTTACAACTGAATTTTGACAAGTATTTTATCCACTCAATATGAGAACAATTGTGCGAATACTACGAGTGTGCGAAGCTGTTTACATTTTGAAAGCCCGCTTTTTAATCCTCTCTTTTTAAAGAGGTTTTCGCAACTTTATTTTTTATTTCTTGGAGTGGTTAATATTTTTAACCCAAACCCTAACCCTAACATAACTTTTCGCATTGTCATCTTTTTGTTTCATTTTCTTTTCACAACTTTAAAAATCGTAAACTGCTTCGACTATTTTCGAAACCGATTCGAGAGTTTCCGTTAATACTCGGGACTGACTCACAAATAAATACTGGAATCCTCTGTATATCTATTTATTACAACTAATTAATTCACTTAACGAATATCTCTATCTCCTGGTAAACTCTCCGGCAAGGAAATGACGATGGTTAGTGGTTAGCGATACAAACTGCTAACCTGGGTGTTCTAAGTTCGAATCGAGTTCGTTCCATAAAAGATCACTTTCACCTAGGATGTTGGCAGCATACGACTGGTCTCTCCTGTATGGACTCGGCGTCTTTATAGAAAGTAATCTGTCTAGAAAAATATCGGGGAAACCGATGCCAACAAGAAAGTCTTTGGATTCATTCGATATGATAATGATTTTCGGCACACTTTTAGAAACACTTTTGATCGTTTGTATAATATGAAAAATAGAAATCGAAGTTACATAGATAAAAATAGAAACTACAGATGGAAATCTATACATCCAAATCGTTTCGTAAGCCCCGCTTTCTTTACATTTATTTTGCAAGCGAGACAAAAGGTCCATCGGATGTCCAATCAATAATGTAAGAAATATTTTTTTTTGATATTTTGCTTCCCTTACTTGATTTAAGAAAATAGACCGGTTTGAAACGTGTATCAATTTTCATAATTGTCAAACCAAGATCTCAACTTATATATAAATAGAACTTTGTCGGTGTGTGTGTGTGTGTGTGTGTGTGTGTGTGTGTGTGTGTCAGAGAAAGAGAGAGAGAGAGAGAGAGAGAGAGAGGGGAAGGGTGAAAATTCATTTCCTATGGGCTCCGAAACAGCTGGGACATTTTTTAAAATGAAATTTCACATAAATATATCTCATATGTCTGTGAGTGTTCTTGGATAGGTTTTATATCGGAATGCCTCTGATAAGTATCGAAAATCGTTAAGCGATAATCAAAAAATCCGATTAAAGGAAAACAGTCTGATTTGAAAAGAATTGAACACCTCATGAAGCCTAACATCACAAGTGCAGTCGAGAAGTTTTATGACCGCACAGGCAGAAGGGCCCGACGTATAAAGCCAACAGTAGATTCTTTGATATGACGTTCGAAATGAATGTTTCTGTTTAGAACACAACTGAACCATGATACTTGATTTTGCATTTTGAACTTTAATTCAAGCCATTATATAATAATAATTTATCAAATCAACAGTAGGTTCTCTACAGTGCAATTTATTTTGGACTCATTCACTGCGAGCAAATATGTGAAGTTTCCTCCGCAGTGTATCTCCAACTAGAGCAATCAATCTATCGATTTGATTGCAAAATTCCACTGATTTCGATAAAAGTAATGTGTGGAACATTCCTGGATTCTCATTCAATCCCGGACAACTTCGGGTCTATTTGCTGGTATATATATATATATATATATATATATATATATATATATATATATATATATATATATATATATAGTGTTTATTTGTTTTTGTTAACGACACTTTTTGAATGAATTCAATTATTTATACGAAAGTGCATTTTTACCTAATTTCGAGTTGGGAATAATTTTCCCAATTTGGTACTCCTAAATGAGGAGCCACATATATATGGTTTTTAAAATACGATAATCACCTGACACGTGTTTCGTCGTCTAAGACTCATCAGAGTGCCTGAATCTAGCGAGATTCGAAATCGGGACCTCATGATAGGAATCCTAAACCTCTTCCATTGGGCCATCTCCCACGGCTACTGAATACATTGCGTTTTACTTAGACGTTGTTTATTTGTTTTTTGTTAGCGATGCTTTTTGAATGAATTCAATTATTTATACGGAAGTGCATTTTTAACTAAATGCGAGTTGGGAATAATTAAACGACAAAACACGTGTCAGTGGATAATTGTATTTTAAAAATAATATATGCATATGCTAGCTTGCTTCGTTATTATTATTATTATCATTATTATTATTATTATTATTATTATTATTATTATTATTGGCTCACAAGGAGCTTTCACACAGGTCATAAAGGATCTCTCCATGAAAATAGTCTGTGGTGTTATCTGGAAGCTGAGTGACAACAAGCCTCCCCAGTTTTCTAGTGCTCTTCACCTCTTCTGTTAACGTTTATTATTATTATTATTATTATTATTATTATTAATTATTATTAATTATTATTATTATTATTATTATTGAATGTCGATTTTGCTATTTTTTATCACTTTTTAAAGTTTGCTTTTTTTCTTCATGATATTACACTTTCTGAAAAAACAAACTAAAGTAGAACCCCGGGATACGGCATCAAAAATTAGTAACAAAATACAGTATATAATACACCTGTTTAATCAAATAACATTATAAACATCAAGGTAAGGTGGTCAGAAGAACATCGTATTCCAGATCGTAACCTGAACAAAAACGTATCCTAAGGCCACTGTATCCAGGGATTCTACTGTATCCGGGTCATATTGTTGTATACGAAGGGCGTTCAATAAATAATACTCCTGTCCTACTTCTCATAACAGCAGGGCAACAAAACTTGGCACAGCTATTAGTCTTTCTCTGATTTTGATAGTTTCTCTTAATTTCCGGTAATGCTAGGAAATCTGTCATCACTACTTCGTTCTAGTTCCAGTGAAGTGCCACGCCCTTGCCTTTCTTGGAGATGGTGAGTCTAAGTGCTTCTACTGCATTGACTGGGATTTGGTCTCTGAACCATAGCGACATACCCAGGTTTCATCAGTATAATCAGTCTTTCAAACAATTGACTAATTTTTTTTTTTTTTACATATCTCCAAACTCATCATTGAGCAATCGACGCACTCTCACTTCTGTGTATCCATCTGGCAGACATCTTATTCAGTCAGGAATTATAGTTTCAACAGTACCTCTACTAATAAATGGCGGTCTGTACTTACATTTTTCTTGTTTTAATTCAATTTTCACCTCAAACAAGCCACGATGCCACTTTGAAGTATGGGGCTGCTATCGGGGGCATAGGTTTCAGGGATATTATGAAGGGCAGCAAGATGTCTGTTCACATTAAACTTGAACTTCTGCATGTCATACAGTTGGAAAAGCAGAATCCTGGAAGGGAGTTCCAAATCTAGCACTTCTGGTGAAGAAACTTTTGGGGTAGAAGGCTTTCTTACATCTATGGATCTCTGCTGTGAAGGGGTTAGATTTAGCTGCTTGTCGGGTTTTTCGGGGGGTATTCACGTAGAGGTGGTACAAGTGCTTGTAGTTCATCAAAGCATTAACCATTAAAGTACTTGTAGAACAGGCAGAGGGAAGCAACATTTCGTCGATGGGACAGAGGCTGAAGCCTAGATGACAGCTCAGGACATATCAGGTTGGTGACTCTCTTTTGAATCCTATCCAGGAGTGAGAGACAAGTAGCAGATGCACCAGCCCAAATGTGACAACAGTACTCCATACATAGGTGAATGGTGGCCTTATAGCGGTACAGGTTTATTTCAGGCGTAAGTAGATTTCTAGCACGGTAGAGAGAGCCCACCTTCGTCGCAGCAGCCTTGACACTGCTCTCAATGTATCTATTCCAGTCCATGTTCCCTGTAAACGTTAGGCCGAGGAGTTTAAAGGAAGTACTTTCAGGTAATGTGTTCTTGACCATTGCTATTGGTGGTAGAGAAGGTTTCTTGTAGTTGTTGAAGGAAACAAGCTTAGTCTTGACAGCATTGAATGTGACCATGTATTTTTGTCCCCATTCCACTACAGATTGGAGGTCATCCTCTAGTGTTTCTGCCATTTCCTTAGATATGTGTTCATTTGTTTCCCCCTTCATGTCTGTTATAGAGGTGTCATCAGCATATATACCCATTTCAGAAACAATTTTATCAGGGAGGTCATTTATGCGTCTTTAATATCAACCAGGGCAACCAGGATTAGAAGGTGTTTCAATTTAGGATAACAGCGTTTTACAAGGTCATCATTGAGATACGTCTTTTTTAATTCATCTTCTATGGTGTGCGTCCTTCCAAATACAAAAAAAAAAAAAATGGATCACTGCCCGACACTAAACAGGCTCCATGTCACACGTGACTCAGTTCAAAGATCAGTAAATCAGAAACCATATTTTGTTCATAGTTATAGTTGTCACATAACCCATAGATATATAAATCAGTGCACATGCAAAATTTCAGCTGGATCAGAAAACTTGATGTGCCTTAGTGGCATTACTTATTGAAGACCTTTCGTATTAAAGGATGAAAAAAATGCAAGATTTGATTTCCTCTCTCGCATTGTTGTGACGTCATGCACCGAAAATATAGCCATCCACAGGCAATTTCGCAACGTGTTTTGCAATTTCTACTATCTTATAGCGTGGAAATTGAAACTTGTAGTTCAGTGGTTGGCAGTCCGGGCCACTGAAACTAGTACTAGTGGGAATAATATCACATTTAAATAGAAAATCGAAAGCAGTGAAACCTTTTGTTTTTACGCTAAATAGACACTGCATTTCCTCAACAAGAGTGCTTTATCTGCAGAAACAAACAAACACACACACGCATACACACACACACACACACACACACATATATATATATATATATATATATATTTATATCTATATATATATAAATGTAAATGTTGGTTCGTTCGGAATGAATTGTCTAAAAAACCACTGGACGGATGGCTTCCACGTTTTGGTATAATATGTTTACTATATCCATGTGTGTTTTTATATATTTCTTTTTAATTATAACATTATACTTAATTTTTCTATGATAAAAAGATGGATTTCTTTTTACCGAGAGGCCATTTTTCTATTTAGGGACAATTATTTATTACCGCTTCCTGTCACGTGACCAGTGTTACAATTTAGCAGTTTTCCTGCTATATCCGGAGATTTTGGTTAAAATCTAGCGGGAAATTCTAGAAAATCTGAAGGTATTTGGCACCTACACACCCGCATTAGCGCTTGAAAATATTCAATGTAAGTAAAAAAAGTAGCATTTATTGCCTTTGGTAACAATTATTTATTGATTATTTGTTTTGTTTTTCATTTTTTTTTCAACTAACCATTCTTAAATCTAACTATAAAATCGATTTTTCCAAGTACATTTTAGGTGGGGGGGGATTCCAACCTCCGAAGTTTGGGTTTGTATTACTGTACACATAGATTCGAAAAAGTTGTCAAAAAACAAATATATAACAAATAAATGTTATCAAAGGCAAGATAAGTTACTTTTCTACCAAACTGGATATTTAAATTAACCACACGTGATCTCAAAATGAATGACGACGCTAAAAGTGTATACAAATTTTGACTCCTCCCTTTACTTAAAAATTCACCAAAAATCAGGAAATTAACGAATTTTAATGAAAATTGCAGTATTTTTCAAATAATGATCGCAGAATATAATGAACTAATTATTTTTACTTAACTCTTAGTGAAAATGTTTTATTTTGTTTAAACAAAAAATACCTTTACTAAAGTTATGGTTTTCAGTAGTAAATAAAAAACGCAAGAATTTATTTTTGCTTTTTTTAAAGCATCGTAATTTGTAACAATAAAAAATAATTTTTACAGTAACATTACGAAAAAAGCCCCTAAAGTCCGTATTAATGTATTTGATATAACTCGAAGAAAAATGAATTATCGGATACTATTCAGGAAATTAAAGATTCAATTAGATTCCTATTTCAGTCACCTAAATTATTTAGGGTGAAATAAGTTTAGGAATTTATAGCCAAACCTAAATATTTTTTTTGGTAAATATCCAGATACGCTACTACAGAACACCGACCACTCTAATTTGTTTTTTTTTGGGGGGGGGGAAACAAATATATAACAAATAAATGTTATAAAAGGCAAAATAAGTTACTTCTCTGCCAAACTGGATATATTTTTCGTGTTTTTATTCAATGTAACATATTTATTCAGCTCGAAAAACATACAGTGTTTACCGATGTATTTGAAAATTCAAGGTGGCGTCTCACACCCTCTTTAACACCGTAAGTTTGGAAAAAGGTGTTATAAATAAAAAAAACTATACAAAATACGGGTTTGTATTACTGTACACATAGATTCGAAAAAGTTGTCAAAAAACAAATATATAATATATAACTGTTATCAAAGGCAAGATAAGTTACTTTTCTACCAAACTGGATATATTTTTCGTGTTTTTATTCAATGTAACATATTTATTCATCTCGAAAAACATACAGTGTTTACCGATGTATTCGAAAATTCAAGATGGCGTCTCACACCCTCTTTAACACCGTAAGTTTGGAAAAAGGTGTTATAAATAAAAAACTATACAAAATACTATTAAAAACCCGCCGAATATATGTCAACCTATGTCACAGTAACATGTATTGAGCGAGTTTTTAACAGTATTTTATCCGGTTTTTTATTTATAACATCTTTTCGCAAACTTACGGTGTTAAAGAGAGAATCAGACTCCATCTTGAATGTTCCAATACATCGGTAAGCACTGTATGGTTTTCGAGCTGAATAAACATGTTACATTGAATAAAAACACGAAAAATATATCCAGTTAGGTAGAAAAGTAACTTATCTTGCCTTTGATAACATTTATTTGTTATATATTTGTTTTTTGACGACTTCTTAGAATCTATTTGTACAGTAATACAAACCCAACATATTTATTCAGCTCGAAAAACATACAGTGTTTACCGATGACTTGGAAAATTCAAGATGGCGTCTGATTCTCTCTTTAACACGGTACGTTTGGGAAAAAGGTGTTATAAATAAAAAAAACTATACAAAATACTATTAAAAACCCGCCGAATATATGTCAACCTATGTCACGGTAACATATATTGAGCGAGTTTTTAACAGTATTTTATCTGGGTTTTTATTTATAACACCTTTTCCCAAACTTACCGTGTTAAAGAGAGAATCAGACGCCATCTTGAATTTTCCAATACATCGGTAAACACTGTATGTTTTTCGAGCTGAATAAACATGTTACATTGAATAAAAACGCGAAAAATATATCCAGTTTGGTAGAAAAGTAACTTATCTTGCTTTTGATAACATTTATTTGTTATATATTTGTTTTTTAACAACGTTTTCGAATCTATGTGTACAGTAATACAAACCCAATATGTTACATTGAATAAAAACACGAAAAATATATCCAGTTTGGTAGAACAGTAACTTATCTTGCCTTTGATAACATTTATTCGTTATATATTTGTTTTTTGACAACTTTTTCGAATCTATGTGTACAGTAATACAAACCCCACCGACCACTCTAATTTGTTTGGGGGGGGGATGTGATGTTGGGGCGCGCGCGCCCCCTCCCCAATGTACAAAGTAAAATCTTCGGAAAATGTTAAATGGTGTTCTAATTGGTAAATGTCGGTGCGTTACTTACGGAACATTTGAGAATTCGATGTTCCAAGTAAAAAAAACAAAAAAAAAATTAACCCCCCCTACTCCAACTTGGTGTGCTTTCCTTTTCTTATTTTATTTCTTTTTCAGCTAATTTTAAATTTTCCACCTAAAAAGCGCTATAATGTATTTTTGAAAATTAGAAAATTCTATGTCCTGGAAAAAAAATCCCCTCCCACCAACGTACTTTGCTTGGTGAAGTCGTCGTTTATGCTACAGCGTGCATGCGCGTAGCATAAACGGAAGCTGCAAAATGGTGGAAAGAAATTCGTGGGTTCAGGGGTAAATACCATGCAAACGGTAAATTTGCCCCAAGTTTGACTATCAGATTCGTTGTCAGCGACCTCAATTACCTATACAAAAACAAATTAGAGTGGTCGGTGTTCTGTAGTAGCGTATCTGGATATTTACCTTCTTTTTTTTTTCTTGCTTAAAAAAATAGCATTAATACAGTAAGTTAGGTAAACTGACTTTTTCGTTTAAAAATGGAATTATTTCCCTTTCGGTATTAACTTTTTTTTTTAATAAATATTTTGCGTTTTATATACATAAGGTACAATTGTTGAATGTTACTGTTTTGATTATATTCGTTTGGTGGGGCACAATTAAAAAATTAAGAAAGATTAAAATGAAGCGAAATTTAAGTTTCCGTTCCATTTTTACAACAACCGTAAAACAGTGCATACTCAGCAAGTTTTATCATAATTCATAAGCATATTGAAACACTAAATCAACATTTTATTTATTTTTTTTGCATAATTAATGATGGAAGTATTTTCTGTTTATTTTCTTAACATCTGTTAAAAAAAATAAATAATTTGTACATTCTCTTGAAAAAAAGAATCAAACTTTTCTCTACTTTCACATGTCTTCCATTTTAACAAACTGAGCAACAGCAACGCGTGGCCATGTACAGCTAATATATATATATATATATATATATATATATATATATAGTAATTTATAAAATATATATGGCGATTAAGTTACACTGAATATTCGGCGTTTCATCCACTCTAGGATTCCTCAGGCTTTTAGGGCGAATTCTGTGGTTTAAATATATATATATGTGTACATACATATATGCACATATATATACATATATATATACATACATATATGTGTGATCGTTTATGTATATTCATATTTATTTTATTTATTTATTTGTTTATTTTCTATTGTTTTTGTTAGTTTTAAAACTATTTTGTATCGCTATCCTAGGGTAAATTTTATTTTGTGAACACAGTTATTTTCTATTTCTCTTCTACAGTTTAATAGATTTGGCTTCTTTAAAGTACAGGATGGCAAATTTTTCATGAAGGCATAATCTACATGGTTCGTCTAGATGCCTACACGTGGTAGCCTGTCTTATCATTTTCCATTCGACTACCGGCGAATTTCCGCTTTCTTTGAGTTCCCAGTATTTATTCGCTAGTGTTGTTTTTATACGGCGTTTTTTATTGTTGAATGTACTTTTGGTCATAGTATCGGGTTTTGAAATCTAAGGAAGTCATGCCCACGTAATATTTCTTGTTATTCGGGTTTTCTTTCGCAAATATTGTTGCCTGATAAACTGCGCTTTTAGTTAGACATTTATTTTGAACTGGGCAAAGTGTGCGGTGTCTACAGTGGTCATAGTATTGAAATGTCTACGTAATATTTCTTGTTATTCGGGTTTTCTTTCGCAAATCGTATTATATATATATATATATATGTATATATATATATATATATATATATATATATATATATATATATATACGATGTGCCTTAAATAACTTTCCTGATTTTTTTCGTATGGGCAGTTTTATTGATAGTACACGCATGAAACTCTAGTCCTCTTCGAAGTAATCTCCTCTGGCTGTAATGGACTTGTACTGTTCAACAACTCCCGAAAAACTCCATAGAAGTCCTCTTGTATGAGTGTATCAATGACTATTATCACAGCCTCTTTCATCTCTTCATTTGTTTTCCTTGGGCTTAGTGAATAAGCAAAATTCAGGTCTGGACTATACAGAGGCTAAGGAACTGTCTAGATACCCATTTTGGTCATGACAACGTCTTTTTCTGATCTCCTTTGAGCAGGCAAGGGACAAATACCGCGCAAGTCTTCTACATCTTCAGTTCTTCGCGAATAATTGTGTGTACAGTTCCCACACTGACATCGAACTGTGCATTTATTGTCTCTATAGACACACGACGGTCCTTATCCATGAAATTCTTTATTTGGTCAATCAACTCTGGTAATCTAGTTTCCTTACCTCTGTCACACCTCTCATCACCCCTCACAGGCTCACTACCTTTCTTGAATATCTTATGCCATTCAAAAACTAATGTTCGATTCATGGTTTAAAAATCAGTCTGAATCATTCCATACGTTACTGTGGCATTTTCCCAGGTTTAAACCCGA
>NC_136487.1:122702682-122715182 GCF_053919585.1 Euprymna scolopes
TATATATATATATATATATATAACTCATATCAGCTTGCTTGCTTGGGCGTTTAAACTGTCCATACAATTTATGCCTTCCGGTTTAAAAAAAAATCGTCTGCTTACCTATTTCCTGACTGCCCGGTCTTAAGTCTGATCTTAAAGCCAATCTTGCTATTCAAAGCATACACTAGGTCAACAATACTTTTTGTTTTAAATTATTTGAACGCGTTTTCCTTACAAATCAATGTAATTTAACCCCGTTGAAAAAAATCTGATTTAAATATAAATCTACCATATATAACTATAATCATATTTATAATTATATTTACTGCTTTTAGTAGCGTTACAGTAGTTTATGACAATGTATTTTTTCAGGCCGTATTCCAAAATATTTTCTCTTCAAGGATGGGGAATGTAGTAGTGCTTTTAGTAGTGCCTCCTTAATTTTAATTAGTGCTTGTAGCAATGCGCTGCAGGCTCCTTGGGTTGTATTTTTTTCACTCATCACTTAAAAAAAATGTTTTCTCAAGACAATAAAATACAATGTAATATCAAAATCAATTTTTAATTTGAACCTTTTTCATCTTACCCCTTAAGGGCTAACAGGCAACTAGCATATAGACAGACAGACAGATAGACAGATTAATAGATAGATAGATAGATAGATAGATATCCGAAACGACTATATGGTAGACAACAATTAATCTCCGTTTTCTATATAATAATTTAGGTTAAGCATTCTTTTGTCCACCATTATATAGTTGAATTCCGTTTTGGAATTTGGAATTTTCTAGCGAAAGGTCGGCTAACGCAGTTTTATTTAGTTGTTATTCCTAGAAATATTAATTGCATTTTAAAATTTTATTTTAATATTTTTATAAAGCTATTTTAGACAAGGTACACTTAGACATACACAGACATAGACTCAAAAGCAGACACACACGCGGGCGCGCGCACTCATACATATATATAACGTTTTAAGTATATATATATATATATCAATATTAAGCAATACAAATATGTTGGTAAAATGTTTTCAAATGTGCTCAATAATAAAGTAGATTTTTATAAAGGAAAATTATATCATTATTAAATCCACCTAAAATAATGAATTTTACATGCAAAGGTTAAGACTAGCAAAATAACAACGAAAAACAAAAGGTAAAACATGATAAAACATTAAGTTCTTGCTATATTTGTGACTGTTGAAGCTGTATATATATGTATATATATATATATATATATATATATATACATATATATATTAAATTAGTTTATATACTATTTAATATAATATGCTCTGTAGACTCATTGAGCACTTTTTTTTAAGGAAAATACATGTTGTGTCAGTGGATGTACTTATAGGAAAAGAAACCAAACTACCACTATATATATATATATATATATATATATATATATATATATATATATATATATAGGAGACCAAATCCCCTCTAATCACTTTTATGCAAACAATATGTAAACAATGACATCAGTATTTCAGAAGTTAACAGTTTTAAATAAGCAGAACTTTATTTTTCAAAATATGATCATATTTTTTTTTAAACTCATAAACACGTTTTAATTATTTTAAATTATTTTAATGTACGCACTCTACTTCTAAATTTTAAACAGTATGAATATAACTTTTTATTATATTAAACAATATATACAGAACATTTAAAAAAATTTACTATATAAACAAAATATCTTTATAATTTTAAACAGTATGAACTTTATTATGATTAATTTCAGACAATATAACAGAATTAAAAAAAAAAAGATATTCTTCACGAATGCTTTTGATTACAGATTACTAGCCCACAAAGTATGGAAATAAAAAAATTAAAAATTAAAAAAAAAACATTTACAAGTGTTTTTGATATAGATGTACATAAGAATACTTTGATAAGTATGTTAAATTTAAATAGGGATGGTATAATAAAATTGTGGGGTCTGCGTTCGCGCCTGGCCTCCATAGAATGGAAATAGGCACAAACTTTAATAAATACTTTTCATATCTATCTACGTAAGTATATTTTGATAATTATGTTTCAGTTTGAAGAAATATGGTATAATAAAATTATGGGGTGTTCGTTCGCACCTGACCTCCATAGAATGGAAATATATCACAAAGCTTAACAAGGTTTTTTAATATAGATTCACAGAATATTGTGATAAGTGTTTCAGTGTGAACAGGTATGGTATAATAAATTCTGGGGTTTATCTATTTTATTTTTACTTTCATCATATTTTGCTTTGGTTTTGATACCCCCAAATTCAATCCAAATTTACAACCCTTCCTTTTCATAACCTATCATACTTTCATAAATCAGAGTCCATTTTCTGTAGGCTGTTTTTTAACCCAGTCAAGGACGGGTACTTTTGCTAGTATACATATATATATATATATATATATATATATATATATATATATATATATAAAGTAAAACTGGTAATTAGTAAAAACCTGAAGAGAGTGCGCAATACTATTGCAGGACAAATATGTGTTTTATTATTTTATTATTACCTTTTTATCTTTTTGGTTACATATGTTTCGGATGTTGGACCATGTTTACGATTTAACAGCCTCGTCGTACCTTCGTAAACATGGTCCAGCATCCAAAACATATGTAACCAAACAGCTAAAACGATAATAAAAAATAAAATACAGACACACAGACCCCCCCATATATATATATATATATATATATATATATATATATATATATATATATATATATATATATATATATATATATATATATATATTTAAATAAGGGAGTAGTCACCAACAATGTGTATTTTTTAACATTATTTTATTATTCCGTGTCTTGGTTTTTCATTGAGAATTATGTTTGGATCATTGTAATAATGTTTTTAAGTCATTGAAATCGTTTACGTACGTTTCAGACGGTCTGATGCGTCCTCGTCAGAAATTATTTTCAAATGTGAAAACATTTGAAAATAATTTCTGACGAGGACGCATCAGACCGTCTGAAACGTACGTAAACGATTTCAATGACTTAAAAACATTATTACAATGATCCAAACATAATTCTCAATGAAAAACCAAGACACGGAATAATAAAATAATGTTAAAAAATACACATTGTTGGTGACTACTCCCTTATTTAAATATACATCTTTCTTTCGTTGGAATTTATTAACCCATTTTATATATATATATATATATATATATATATATATATATATATATATATATATATATATATATATATATATATATGGAAAAATGGGAAGAAAACCTATGGCTTTTTTTAGAAAATTGTCAACGTTTCGCCCGCATTTTTGCGGGACTTCCTCAGGAGAATGATAATGATTATTGAGGAAAATAAAATAGACCAATGATGAGAGGAGAATCGTATGAAAAATGAGATATTTATTTTACACTTTTTATCCCCTTATTCTATCTTATTCACTGCAAATAGTTTTTATATTATTTTTAGTATATTATTTTATTATATTATTTTATTATATCATTTTTATCTTTTATAATTTACCCCCTCACCTTTATTATTTTATGATGTAAATTATTCCTATTAATTCATAATTCATTTAAATACAAATTATTTAAAATACACAGACTTTGCATAAATCCACTATTTCAAGTAAACCCCTTCCCTAGTCATAACCTATTAATGCATAAACAATGAAGCGGTCATGAGGACGAAAGAAGATTCCAATCCGAATGCCACCAGGGTGAAGAGATCATCTTGAGAGAATGGAGGAGCCACACACCCACATCCAACATCTCAGGTATGCTTTTCTTCTCGATACACCGACGCTAATGACTGGCCCATCTTCACATCTTCATGAGACCGTTTCTAAGACATGAAGCCGCTCATACGCAAGTGACTGGCTGATTGTGTTATAGTTACCCTAGTCATAACCTATTAATGCATATGATTGAATAAGCAACCCCTTTCAATTACTTACCCTATATTCTTCCCGAGAGTTCAGTTATGCATATTTCACACATATATTAAGCCCACCATGGCAGATATGCTATACACCCACGTTCATTAGATAATAAAAGCTATAATCCTCCTATATCATAAAGGTCTCTTTAGCTCTCCCATTCCATCCCCAAACAGTCTCAATATTTTATCTCTCACTGCACAATTATTTCGCTCCTAAGGTAAATATCGCTATACGTCACACCCCCATTATGTTAACTAGTATCTTCTCTTCTTTTCTGATGAGAAGCATTAAGCTTCGAAATACCATATAAAAAAGTTTACTTATTGGTCATTCCTAGTTTTTGATGCATCATCCTTATTGACTAAATGAATAAATCTGTATACATCAGTATATATTTTTATATTGTCGTTTTCTTATTTCACTGCTACTATGTAAGCTCCAAAAGAAATAAGTATTTTCTAAAGACTCGATCTTACTTTTAGTTTTTTAACCCCCCCCCCCTGATATATATATATATATATATATATATATATATATATATATATATATATATAATCAAATGACGAATGTTTTATTGTTTTTCTGTTAGGATAAGGTGCAGGTAACTAAGTATTATGGTATCCGTTCGATTAACAGTTAGGGATTAATACGGCATAATAACTTTGACACACCAGTTCCCGCTGGATCACCGAAGTTAAGCAACGTTGAACCTGGTCAGTACTAATCGGGTGACCATTTGGAACTTCCAGGTGCTATATGTGCTCTCCGCTTATCTCGGCTTTTTTTCCAGTCGTCCTGGTCTTCTCCTTGCCACTGGACTCACAAGTATCGCATAAAAAACTTATCATAATTCAACGGCTATAGCTTTTGCCCGTTTTTAACAGGCTAAAAAGTCTATTGTTTGCATAACTTTCACAGCACTAATAAACATTTGCAAGTAATTTTAACGTCTTTAAACTGCTAATTACGGAATCTAGTGCAATAAAAGACTTTAAAATAGTTTAAATCGTAAAAAAAACTCAACCAAATACGTAGAAAAGTTACTGCTATTGCGTTTGCTTACAGTTCCAGTAAGAAATTCACTTTCAATCTTAAAGAGAGCTGAAATAGGATTTCCCGGTTAAGTGTTTTTAATTTCTTCGTGTTTTCTAAACCAACCGGTTAACTATGAGATATCACTTTTATTGCCTTTGGTAACAGTTACTGATTGTACGATTTTAGATGTCATTATGTGTTGATAGTTAAGTAGTTCCTTTTTATGAACACCGTTTCACGGACTGGGCAAGCTGATCTTATATATTTGCACGTGTAATTTATACGAGTAATATATTTATACGAGTAATTTTTACGTCCTTAAACTGTCAATCACAGAATATTAAAAAAAAACTTTTTAAATAGTTTAAATCGTAAACAGTATGCAATAATGATGCATGTTATCTCAATATTATTTCACTTAGTGATACAAACACCAAAATTCAAGATGGCTGCTAGTTTTCAAGATTGCTGCAGAAACAAACCTGACAAATTTCAATTCTGGTGCTTGTATCACCAAGTGAAAGATTGTTTCAGCAATCTGCTCCTCTATATTGTAGAAAATGAAATACCGAAAGGAATGATTCGTAAAACGCTGATGTAAAATTAAGGTAAAAGGCATTTGCAGTTTTGTTTTTTATATGTTAAACGCGAAAACAAAACAACAAAAAACTTAACACATCTTTAATGGCACAATCCAACCTTTGCCCTCGTTGGGACGCGAGTAAATATGACTTATCCATTCTTGTAATACACGAATATAAATTTTTTTTAGTTTCAACATTCACATGCAAATTTTAGAAAAAAATATTTATACTTTATTATTTTAAATGAAAAACAAGTAAAGCAAGTAAGCGGAACGATTTTTGGTACTTGTGTAGATTTTGAACCGAACTTATCTAAGCGTCCGCTCGGCTTTGTCCGGAATATGACGTAAACCACCGAAGTATGTGAGCGTCGCTGATGATCAAATGTTAACAACGGTACGAAACAGAAAAATGGAAATTGTAAAAAAAAAAAAAATAAAAAATGAACTACCGTAAGTTTGTTTTAATATTCATTCAATGTTTTATGGAAAACATATTTTATGCGTTAGTTATGTTAGTATAGTCATGTTTTTGTATGTTTTGTTTTAATTGTTAAGAGATAATGTTTTTAGCAAATAAGAGATTTTTGTTTTATTTATTTATTTATTTATTTATTTATTTATTTTGTACTATTGCAGTATTTGACTCGGATTCTCGGTATTTTCTGTCAATCATGGTTCGGGCTCGACCGGCAATCACCGGATTGAGCCGAGCGAAGTTACAGACGCAGACAAATTTCAAAACAAATAAACCAGTAAAAAAATAAATGCAATAAAAAAAAATAAATCTGCCGTAAATTTACTGTATATTTTTTTCAAGTTGCATTTTATATTTATAAATTTTTTTATTTAACAAAAGTTGTTTTTAAAAAAAAAGAGAAAAAAGATGAATGTTTTTTTAACCGTTAATTGTTAGGTGGAAGTACATTTTTTTCCAAGAAAACTTTATTTTTTTTTTTCAAAAGAATTTGCAGTAAACTTTTTTTGTCACTAAGAAGTAACCCCTGAATGAATTTATGAAAACCGTAAATTGTTAGGTGAAAGTACAAAATTCTTCTCAAGAAAACTTGCAATATTATTATCTTTTTATTTATTTATGTTTTTTCAATGCATAGATTCAATTAGATATGTACATAGAAGCTCCCGGTTGGCCCCGCATTCTTTCTTGTTTCGATATTTTGCTTCCATCTACGTCCTTTCCACATGATTTGTTGTTGCCTTCGTCACAGGGTCTACTAAATGCAGACTATGATTCACAATCAGGTGGGAGCATACTTCTGCTCCAAATTTATCATAGTCCTTTGAACAGTCGGATTCGACTACAGTCCTCAGCAGAATATATTTGTTTATTATTGGAAGGAGAGTTTCGGCTTTTCGGTTTGGTACGATTCGGCATTTCAACATTTAAACAACACTTGGCTTAATCTGGTGATTGCCGGTCGAGCCCGAGTTATGATTGACTGAAAATCTCGAGGGTCCGGGTCAAATACTGCAAGAGTATCGTTTTTTTTCCAGACATATTAGGTATATTTTTATTTTCAAGTGTTTTTTTGTTCAAACTTTTTCTTTAAAAGAAAATTGTAAGAAAAAAGCTTAAATTGTATTTATTTATTTTATTATTTATTTTTGATCAAAGAAAAATTTAAAAGGTTTGTGCAGCTCCAGTAGCATCAGTTACTCTCTTTTCAATGATACATCTAATGCCAGATGTAATGTAATTCTTTTGGGATCCGATTAATTATTATTATTATTTTTTTTTTTTTTTTGACAGAACAAAAAATTATTCCGGCCGTCTACAGTTGTTTGTCTAACATTAATGAATTCATAATGCTGTAGGTCTCCTTGCTTTCTATGCCACATGTAGTTTTTTGATTTTGTTTAAAAACGTTTTATGGCTTTGTTTTTATTTATTTACGCATGCACATAATTTTTGAAACCTGAGTTGGTAAACCGGAAGCGTATGTACGATTTCAATATCCAAGAATGACAATTTGAGTTTTATATTATAATATATATATATATATATATATATATATATATATATATATATATATATATATATATATATATATATATATATTAAGTAATGTGATCTATAATTTAAAAGTTTTAAAAAAATTTTTAATTTAAAAATCAAAATTTAATTAAATTAAAAATCAGTTTCATAAGAAGGAACAACAACAAAGTCAATTATCTGTACGATCGTTTCGGAAATCCGTGCTTTTTATTTGTGGTATACATGAAGTCACGTAGAACAATTATACATAGTTTTTTTGGTAAGCACGGTCTCCTCATCAGCAAATTTAGGAGGATTTCTATTGAATTGAAAAGACACCAAAAATAAACCTAGCATTAACAGTAAGGCAGATTTGGTGTCTTTTCAATTCAATAGAAATCCTCCTAAATTTGCTGATGAGGAGACCGTGCTTACCAAAAAAACTATGTATAATTGTTCTACGTGACTTCATGTATACCACAAATAAAAAGCACGGATTTCCGAAACGATCGTACAGATAATTGACTTTGTTGTTGTTCCTTCTTATGAAACTGATTTTTAATTTAATTAAATTTTGATTTTTAAATTAAAAATTTTTTTAAAACTTTTAAATTATAGATCACATTACTTAATATTGAATTAGCTCTAGGACATTTAACTATCGAGCTTATTATATATCTAAATTACAACGAGCATTTCCTGTATTTTAATTAAACTAGTAATTTCACTATTACATTAAAATACACTTAGCTCTTTAGACTATTATTCTAATCTCCTTTAAATTATATATATATATATATATATATATATATATATATAATTATTTCCACAGCCCAAAGAACGCCGCAGCCCACAAGAGTAATGCCATCCAACGAACCGGAAGTCTAAGACTCGGGTTTCGGCCTCATTTGGGCTCATCAGTCAGACATATCTGTACCCGGGATTTAGAACCCGAGTCTCCTGCATGCGAGGCAAGCACTCTACCAACTGAGCAAACGCCCCGCACACAAGAAATTTTATTAATCAACACAGATCAAGCAAAACGCGACGAAATCAACCTGTGGAATAGACCTACTTCATCTCGACAAGGGACGTGGTCATCCAACTACCTATACCCCAGTGTCTCAGTTAGAAGAGTGCTTGCCTCGCATGCAGAAGGCTCGGGTTTGAAATCCCGGGTGCGGATATGTCTGACTGATGTGCCCAAATGAGGGCGAAACTCGAGTCTTAGACTTCCGGTTCGTTGGCTGGCATGGCTCTTGTGTGCTGCGGCGTTCTTTGGGTTGTGGAAAAATTATATAATCTCTTACATTCTGAATATATATATGTAAACATGTTTAAGAACGATATCGTATACATGGTGAATTTGGATGTGATTTTGAAAGTCGGGTAGTCTAGTATATTTGTTTTTATTGGAGGTGGGGCGGCTCGAATCAAGAAAAAGAAACGATTAAAACATTTAACTTACGATGAAATAATTAAATTTAGTCAAATCGTTGTTTGGCGTTTACTAAAAAGTGCTTTGATTTTAAACTCTAATTTAGTTTTCTGGTTTGATAATAGCAAGTCGATTTCTCTTTGTAGATTTTTGTACAAGCATCTTTGTACAAGGATCTGTCCGTCAGACGATTGGTCGCAACTCGCTCTATTCATTAGTTTGTCCACGCTTAGGTTTGAAATATAATTGTCATATCAGAAGTTCAGATTGAATGGACGCATCTTATTCTAGTTACGTCCCTTGTCTAACATCTTTATTATGCCTGTCGGTTGCTGTGTCCGTTTCATTGTGGTATTTTTATCATGCAATGCGGAAATTTACGTGCAATATATGAGAGATTTTGTAGCATAGCATTGCGACCCCCCCCCCCAAAAAAAAAATAAAACTCTTCCACCACCATGAAACAGACAAAATGTTTGTTTGAATTATTTAGATCACATGGACTATTGTTCTCATCCTATTGGGGGGGATCTTATAAAGGTTCTGGTGGCACCTTAGAATAAGGGTTAAAAATGTTACGTATACGGTAAGACAATATGATCAGTAGGGCTAGGACAACAGCATATTATTTTCGTCGTTTTGACTCTCGAGTATATATATCCGTTGATATCTTATATGTTTTTATATACAGTGTTGTGGTTCTCAGTTGATTAACTGTTAAACTGTGTCAGATGTATACTCAAGAGTCAAAAGGAGGGTGAGAATATTCTGTTGTCATAGCCCTAATGATCAGTAATGGCGGAACTTGGGTAGGGCTAGATCATTTAAGAGGACAGCGCAGCTGGAACCTATTCATATTAGAATTGAAAACGACCATGCTATAGTCAATCGGAAAGCAGCCCCGCGATATTGTGTTCCACAGACAGTTCCAGGTAAGAAATTCTGCTCCGGTTATGTTCGTTTAGTTTTAGGCAGAAATAGATCGTGAGGGTTGTTGTAGCTGGACAAGTATTTGGTGCGAACATTTTACAGGAATGGACGATATATCGGGGTTCAGTCGAGCACCTTTCATAAAAGTAATGATAAAGCGGAGACAAACTCGCAACGTCTCTTCTGTAAGGAAAATGAAGAAGGGAAAGCGAAAAGCTAAATTTCCAAGACGGTTTTGTACAGTGCCATGGCAGGAAAGGATATTCTTAGAAGCTCCACCCCAGATGTGTCAACAGTATTCCATCTTAGGATTTACTCTTATGCAGGTAGAGGATTGCGTCAGGAGTGAGATACTTTCTGGAGTGGTAGAATGATCCAACTGTTTTTAAGTGTCATTCTCAGAACGTTTAAGCTAATGTGACCTTCGACCGTCTTCAAGTTTATCCTGCCGATTACGGGAATTTTTCTGTCAAACTCGGAAATCCGCAATGAATTTAGAACGAAACCTTTTATTTAATCCATAAAGGTCTCATTATTGGCTCACAAGGAGCTTTCACACAGGTCTTCAGATATCTTTCCCTGAAAACAGCCTGCGGTGTTCACTGGAAGCTGAGTGACAACAAGTTTTCCCATGTTTCCAGTGCTCTCCTCCTCTTTCAATACCATTTGCAAATAAATTTGCATTATCGCAACAGCTGCTTGCCATTGATTTCTCGTTGGCAGCAGCTATTGGTCTTTGCTGGGATTTGAGTGGCACTAAGCCTCCCCAAGGTCCCAGTTCTCTTCACACTTATTCGGCTGAGGTCTGGTCAGTTCATCGGTCTTTCCTTCCTCCTTGACTATTTGGTTATTTGGTCTCGCTATTTTATTGGGGGTGATGTGGAAATGGGGTTAGGGTTGGGTTAGAGAACTTACAGATATGCAGTTTCAGTGTTCTTGGTTCCATGTAGTGTTTCATGTTTTGCCTTTCAACATTTTGTCTTGCCCGCACTTGTTGCTCTTGTCTGTTAGTTTCCATATTCAAGGGTTTTTCTTAATATTTCAGATGTTTTTATTATTGTTGTTCGTTGTATTTTCCAGTCATTCCTTTGATTCCAATTTCTCGCAATCTTTTTTCAAAGTTTTTCGGAATTGTTTCTAGTGCTCCTACTATTACAGGTATTATTTTGATTTTCTTCATCTTCCATATCCCTTCCAGCTCTCTGGCTAGCTCTGTGTATTTCCTTCGTTTCTCTTTTTCTTTGATATTCCCCCTGTAGTCAGCTGGAACAGCAAAGTCTACAATTTGACAGGATTTTTCTTTCTTGTTAATTATTAAGACATCCGGTCTTCTTGCTTGGATGGGTTTATCAGTTTGTCCATGTCCATGTCCCACAGGACGTTGTGATTCTCGTTTTCTCGTTGCCGGCTTATATTTGTACCACTTGTCTATACGTTCGAGATGCAGTCTCTGTTTTCTGTTTTGTTGATTTTTTTCACTGTCTCTCACTGCTATGGTTATTCTTTCAGTGTTTTTATTAAATATTTTTCTAGTTCTTTTTTACTGTCATTCACACGGTCTTCTATACTAACCAGTCCCCTCCCGCCGTCATTCCTTTTTATGTAGAGTCGGTCAACATCGTCCTTCGGATGTAGTGCGTTGTGCATGGTCATGAGTTTCCTGGTCTTCTGATCCAGTTGTCTCAGTTCTTCTTTAGTCCACTATATGAAGGTCCAGAGTATCTTACTAGTGATACTGCTTATGTATTTATTTTATACCTTTTATTAGGTTTCTGCTATATAATTTAGTTTCGAGAAGTTTTTTTTTGTTCTCCTGAAGTATTTCTTTTCCAATTCTCTCTTTCATTTCTCCTGCTTTGATGGTGTCTGCGTCCAGTACTTCTACGTATTTATTGGCGCCTTGTTCCCCTAGTGCCCTCATCTCCGTTTGCTTGGGTAGTTCCATGCCTTCTGTCGTCTCTAGTTTTCCTTTCTTATAACTAGTAGTGCGCACTTTTCCATACCAAACTCCATTTGGATATCCTGGCTAAAGATCCTGGTGGTATTTATTAATGTCTCTAGTTGATTTTTGGTCGTTAGGAAAAGTTTCAGATCGTCCATGTACATCAGGTGGTTCATTTTCTCATCCGTGTTAGAGAACTTGTATCCGGCTTGGCATTTTCTCAGTATATTGTTCAAAGGCATCATAGCTATAATGAACAGTAATGGTGATAGTGAGTCTCCTTGGAAGATGCCTCTTTGTATGTTAATTTCTGTTATGTGTTGTCCATCAGCTGTCAATTCCAGTCTCCATGTCACCATCGCATTTTCAATCACGTTGATGATCCTGCTTGGTATTTTATACATTTTTAAGCATTCTATTATCCATGCTTGAGGGATCCTGTCGTGCGCCATTTTGTAGTCGATCCATGTCATGGCTGAATTCTTTCTTCTTTTTTTTTTACCTCATTTAGGATCCTTTGGTCTATATATAGCAAATCACGTGTTCCTGTTTTTCCTTTCTGGCATCCTTTCTGTTCCTCGGGGTAATGTCCCCGATTATTCAGGGAGTGGTAGATTTGTTTCCCCAGTTGTGCTGTCATTATTTTCCG
>NC_136487.1:122720182-122780182 GCF_053919585.1 Euprymna scolopes
AAATAAGTAATAAATATATAGAAAATAAAGAATAAATAAATAACTAATAAATGAAATATATAAAAAAAAATATAAAATGTAAAATAAAATAAAAAATGATAAGAATAAAAATAAAAAATAAAAATTATTTAGGGGGAGAGGATGGCCGGTAACTGCAAATTCAGGAAAAAAAAGTAAGTAAATGCATATAGTAAAATGAAAGTGTGGGTAGATTGATATATTAGATAGATAGGATAGTTTAAAGAATAAAACAGAAAATGCAGATAAAAAACAGGCCATGCAAAGAAGAGATAAAAAATTAAAATAAAGGGTTATTAAATTATAAAGTATTAAGAAGTATGTTAAAAAACGATAAAGTTAAAGAAAAATCTCTATATCTATATAAAGGGTAAAAGTATTAACTGTAATTTCAAAATTGCCATCATTAAATTTGGACTTATGTTTACAGAAAGAGATCAGTTCATTTTTAGAATTTATTATATTGTTACTTTGAGGGGAAGTAATTATAGTTATAGCTTCGGTTGTGCAGAGGCGACATGATTTAGAGCCTGGAGTATAAGACTTAACTTTTTTTTATAATATTCCATTTGATTGAGAAGGGAGTATTGTTAGAGTTAAGTTTTTTAATTAAAGTGGTTAGAGAAGTTCCTTGGTTATTATTAGAATTATGGTTGTTATAAGAAGAAATGTGGTTTGATATTCTTTTCAATATATATATATATATATATATATATATATATATATATATATATATATATATATAAATGTCTCTGTGATCGTCTAATGTTGTGAGTGTATGTATGTGTCAATATGTGTTATCGTCTTGCAGCATTGTTTATATTTATAACAGTAAATGTCGTCTGAGTTCTATATAGGGTTAATTGTAGGTGTATATGGATTCAAACACAGTTCATGACGGGAAAATAACGTACGCGACAGTTGTTTTACTAAGAGATGAAAATATCTGGTTCAATATCAGACAAAAGGAACACATACATTCTATAATAGTCGCAATTCTTCGACGAATAGTTCTTTATCGTTCCCCCAGAAGTAAATGCCTCACCAAAAACTCTTGACGACAAAGTTATAACATATGCTTGTTTTACTTTTGTTATTAAATCTCTAATTCCTCAGCCAAACGTTTCTCGATTGACAAAACGCACCTCCTATCGTGGACGGCTCCCCATTCTGTGTTTCTAAGCAGCAACAGACTAACTGAACTGCCTGGTCTGTCCCATTAATATATATATATATATATATATATATATATATATATATATATATATATATATATATATATATATATATATATAAAACCCTTTCTTGTTAGTTCGATTCTCTGACGTTAGGTCACGGTCAGGCCTTATTATCCAGGTCCTCTCTTTGTTTTGATAAGTAAATTCTCATATCTCTTATCAGTATTATATCTTATGAACTATAATTCCTAAATCTGTCATCATGAATATCTAACAGTAAATATGTCCGTCTATACAATCCTTTTGTTATTCAAACATTTTTCTTAATATATTCCTTTTTGTTATTGAAATATTTTCTATTAAATATGCATTGAAAATCGCAACCACCATCAATCAATTAGGGTAGCCAGCGTTTTCTGAGATACCAATAATAACTGTTGATAAATTGGGATAGTGGTTTACAAGATGCATGGTGAATCGGTGGGATAGAGTAGCGTTTGTAAAACCAGTATAGTTATTAGCTTTATTATTGCTACGTTGGTTTTTACAAATACTCATAGTTAACCTAATGGAGAATCAATTCCTCTAATGCCCACTTCACACATTGTTTCCAATTCTCTTGTGGTGACGTTTATCATCCAACTGACAACCTATTTAATTTTATCCTCGTACAGATTCTAGGACTTGATAAGTATTGTTCTATTAGTTAAGAATCAGAAGAATATTCCATTTATGATCATAATTTTAAAAAGTTTTAGTTTGATTTCAGTAATTGAGGAAATCCCTGTTATCGGTCGAAATTACTTCCGGCAGCTTCGTAAATCTTGCTTCTCTTATTTTGTCTTTTATTCTGACAAAGGAGAGAAAATTGTTGTTTTCTGGATTGGAATGATCTACCCATCTAACACTTATTGTTGGATTGGTTTTTACCTCTTAATAATCTAATATATAAAAGGCTATATGTCTGTCTGTGTGTCTCCACATTTTCAAACTCTATCCCTTCCGAAACTAAAAAGCGCAGAGCGGCGTTAGAGGCTTCAAATAATTGGATTTCTTATGGGCCCTTCTTTTATGGGTCTTCAGCCGGTTGTAACAGTTTTTAAGGGATAAAAAATGAGTCGAAATTGGAAAAATCGCTATAAATTTTGTATATTTATCTTAATTTATTTTTAATTTTAAATTTTTAATCAGTTTTATGCGTGTCACGTTGGTACAGTGGTAACGTCACCAGCTTTGAATACTGCAGTTTTGCTTTCGGTTTCGATTCATGCTGATGACGCCCAAATACCTTTTTCTTCTTTTGAAATCACGACTCTATAACAATGTAGCACTATATCTAAGTGCTTCGGTGGTTGTGGTTGTTAACCCCACACAGTATAGCAAGGAGGTGGTTTGGCCGTAAGCGGAGGGATACATAGAGATAAGCAATCATAATGCTATCCCACAATTCCCATCTTTTCTCGATCTCTTTTTGTTCGGACAGCCATGACGTGAGCAAGTATTTTTGTCTCTTCGTTAATGAGAGGAGAGGGGCACCCTAGTTAAGGTTAGCTAGTTATAATAGTGGAAGTTAATTATTACTTGTAAATTGTTTTTGTAAAAATATTGTAATATTTTCTTGCAAAAAAATAAAAAGTTAATTATATTTCTCATATATTACCATTTTGTCGTGCGTCGTTTTTTGTGTCGGCGTTAAATGTCTACATTAATAAACGAATCAGACCTGGAGAAGATTCCAACCATGTCAAACCCCCAAGGAACAAGACGTCATTCTTTGAGAAGAAGGAGATAGCCACACCCAATATCTCAAGCTTTTTCTATTCGCCTAGACAGAAGGACGTCTTATCGACAAATCTTCCTACGCGGACCGTTTCCAGGACATTCAGTGTAAGACGTGGGTCGGTCATACCCCAGTGACCGGCCTATAGGTGTACAGTAATATAGACAAAATCTGGACGAATTAAAATATAATATTCAAGCGTATTTTACGACCAGGCTAAGCCGGGCACGACCCCGAGGGTATATTTTATATTTTGACTTTCTTACATCAAGTGACTTCATGTTTTGTATGCAGCGATGGCCATTAAACAGCAGTACTCTCTTAAATACAGAATACTGCGTTTTTCTTATCTTTCTTGCATTATCTACACTAGGACTTTACATTTGTCATTATGTAAACACGTGAAATGCTGATTATTTAATGCGGTACCTAGCTGCATCATCATCATCATCATCATCATCATCATCATCATCATCATCAAAACGGGCTCCTTGCCCGGACCAATGTAACTCTTCCTCTCCAGAGTTTCCCGTCTTCCATCAGCTGCCTCAGATCTTCAGGTTCACAGTTGGGGTCGTGTGTTATCTGCTAGATGTACGTGGATCTAGGTCGTCCTTTGCTTGCGCGGAGTCCATAGCAATACATCACTCACCAATTCATGGTTGCTCCTCAGACAGTGACCGGCAAATCGTAGGCGTTTTTCCTTGACGGTATCACATATGGTAGGTAGGTTGCCATAAAGTTGCTGCTTCGTGGGATGATTTTTGCCAAGATGTATTTAATAGTATTGATAGCATACGAGTGTATGTACCGTCTAGTTTTCTTTCCAAGGTTTTGGTGAGTCTCCAGGACAGATCAGGGCTCTGGTTGGATCAACACTGAAAGAAGTAGCTGAGTTTACGTATCTGGGCAGCAACATAGTTTACACAGAAAGAGAGATCGAAATTCGCATCTCAAAAGCATGGGCCGCGTTCAGTATGGGCTTCGGGACTAACTAACAAACTGAAAAGGCAGTTCTACATAGCAGTGGTAGAGTCTGTACTTGTTTACGGCATAGCTGCAATACATGCTATAAACGGCAAACCTGCAGTGCAAGAAATATTTAGCTAAGTGGAGAGATATCACCTAAGAAATGAATGTCGTCTAAGAAATAATAGCGTCTTTTTTATATGTGGTTCTGTGAGTATGACTCACTTGAAACTTTCCAAAAGTAATGTTTAACAAAATGATGGACGTCATGATCACTCCGTAATGGATTATATTTATTTATTGATTTAAATTCGCGTTGTTGGTTCACGTAATCCTGGATATATTTCAGCATAGGGGAGAGGTTTTTAAAATTCTTAGAAACAGATTGATTTTTGTATCTAGTTGAAAAATGTGTTTGTTTTAATTTGCATAACCCTAACCCTAACCCTAACCCTAACCCTAATCCTAACCCTAACCCTAACCTTTTTCTTCAGCTTTTTTTCAGTACTTTTGCCACCTAAAAGATGATTAGGAGAAGAATCAAAAGCACTCACTATTCATTTGGGAAAAATTATTTTAAAAATAACAGATTTTGAAGAAAATAACAGATTTTGAGGAAAAAAAAAAAAAAAAAAAAAAAGACGGTGTAATCAAGATGAAAATTTTGATATATATATATATATATATATATATATATATATAGTTTCCAAAAATATTTTAATCTGTATTTCTTGCTTCAAATAATAAATGTGAATTCTAATTCGAAGAATTTTAACTTTGTTTTTATACCGATACTCTATCTCAAACATTTAACATTTTCATTTGGTTAGGGCTGTCTTATAAATATTTTATTAATAATTTTAGACCATGCTTAGCTTCGAAAATAATCAGCTTATAAACTTAATTTTATGAACAATATAATATATATATACACATATATATATATGCATATATATATGTATATATATGTATATATATATATATATATATATATATATATATATATATATATATATATATATATATATGATAATAATGGAAATAGTATTCCTACAAAATAGAGAAATAAAAAGGAACATACTAATTCGATCAACGCTTGGTCTTTATTTCATCCAGAGGAAGTCTCAAAATTAAGACGAAACGTTGATGAACACATAACTTGGGCTTTCCTTTTTTATTTCTCTCTCTCTCTCTCTATCTCTCTCTCTCTCTCTATCTGTATATATATATATATATATATATATATATATAGAGAGAGAGAGAGAGAGAGAGAGAGAAATAAAAAGAACAAAAGAAGTTATGTGTTCATCAACGTTTCGTCTTTATTTTAAGACTTCCTCTCTATCTGTGTGTGTGTGCGTGTGCGTGTGTGTACATTTCCCTACACAATAACTCTGTCAATTTAAAGCCTACAGATTCGAAATTTGATATACAGGGTACTGAGATTTGGGAAAATCGATGTGATCGGTTTTTGGACAGAAATTTGGCGATTAAGGCGTCAAAGTTCAACGATTTGACCTTTGAAAATCTATCAAACTCCTCCTACAATTTTGGGTCTACACACTTGAAATTTTAGATACATGTTCCTTGGACATGGATCTAACTTAATAACTTTGTTTGAGCCCAAAACAATAAATGTTAAGGGGTCAAAAAAGGGATCAAAGTATAAAAAAATTGACCTCTGCGGTCTCTTCCAAATTAATCAGACAGTTTCTGGTCTAAATATTTGAAATTTCACATAAAGGGTATTCAGATATAGGGCAAGCTTTTTCATCGGTTTGGGTCGAAAATTTGTAGTTACCAATATATAAAGGTATGTATGTATGTCTGTTTGCATGTCTGCCTAAAACTTTTAATAGAGGCGACGGATTTTACTAAGATCAGTATCGTTTTGAAGTTTGACCTTTCATACGACAAATAGCGAAAAATTTGCTAAAAACATTAATATCTTCCCCTTGAACCAGCCACTTTTCTACAGGGGAGGGTGTCAAATTTTCACCGATATTTCTTAAAGTTATCCTCTCCTTTATATAGTTTAGCCTTAATTTAAAAAGATGTCGCTTCCGGTTTGGCGATGGTCGTAACAGCATAGACGTCAGGGTTTTACGCCGTTCGTTTCCTCCTTCACGGTACGGGTTCGAACCTGCCTTCCTACTTCCACATTTTTTTTTTGTTCAACAGACACATCCAAATACACGGGCAACGCCGGGCCGAAATGCTAGTATATATATAAAGGTGAATGTGTCTGTGTATCTGTGTGTGTGTGTGTCTGTCTGTCTGTCTGGTTACATTTCCCTACACAATAACTTTGTCAATTTTAAGTCTACAGACTCAAATTTGATATACAGGGTACTAAGATTTGGAAAAATCTGTGATCAGTTTTCGGCCAGAAATGTGGCTGTTAAGGGGTCAAAGTTCAACGATTTAACTTTTGAGAACTCTACCAAACTCCTCCGACAATTTTGGGTCTAAACACTTGAAATTTTAGATATAGGTTCCTTGAACATGGATCTAATTTAATAACTTGATTTGAGCCCAAAACAATAAATTTTAAGGTGTCATAATAGGGTCAAATTTAAAATTGTTTTTTTTTCTCAGCATACACCTCCAAACACCCGGGCAACGCCGTGCACCCATGCTAGTATATATATATATATATATATATATATATATATATATATATATATATATATATATATGTGTGTGTGTGTGTGTGTGTGTGTGTGAAAGTGTCTGTATATCTGTCTATGTGTATATGTGTGTCTGTGTGTGTACATTTCTCTACGCAATAACTCTTATTAGATCTTATTTTTAGTCTACAGACTCGAAATTTGGTATATAGGGTACTGTGATTGGGAAAATCGATGTGATCGGTTTTTGGCCAGAAATTTTACGATTAAGGGGTCAAAGTTCAACGATTAGACCTTTGAGAACTCTACCAAACTCTTCCGACAATTTTGGGTCTAAACACTTGAAATTTTAGATATATGGTTTATTGGATATGGATCTAGCTTAATAACTCAATTTGAGCCTAAAACCATAAATGTTAAGGGGTTATAATAGGGGTCAAAGTTAAAAAAATTTACCTTTTTTATTTTATTTGTTTTTTGCTAAACATACATCTCCAAATACTCGGGCAACGCCGGGCACCCATGCTAGTATATATATTTTAATTATTATAGTAAAAAAATAATTATATATATATATATATATATATATGAGAGAGAGAGAGAGAAAGAGAGAGAAAGAGAGAGAGAAGAGAGAGAGAGAGAATGGTAGTTCTTTTGAAGCATTGCTGGTCAGCCTCCAAAAATACGCATAATTATGTGTATGTGCGTTTATTGTAATCCATGGCTAATTGTTTTATCATTCAAAATTTATCAATGTGGTTCGACGTAGCTTGCGTATCCACGTAGATATGCGAAAGCCGAACATCCGGTCACATCCAAACGCGGCTAGCAGTTAATGAGCATCAAAAGAAACACCACAAAATCCGTATTTACTTGTATCCCCGGTATACAGTAGATCGATTTTTATTGTGGGTCAGATCCAGATCTTTCAAAAATGAAATCTCTGGATTAGAAGAAAACTAAAACTTGGCACCGTCTAGAAATATGTCTAGAACCGAGGACAGAAGATATATTACTCTTTAATCATAGATCGAAGACCGAGAAAAAGGCAGAAGGCCTTCGTTCTTGTACACGTGTTAGTAAAACTTTCCCTGATTTTTAAAGAATAGATTCTTTTGTTGTAATTATGTAAGTTGGCGACCATTTTTACTTCTTAAATACTTCATTCACGCTTTGTCGTATTGCGAGAGAAAAAAAAATCAATGGTTCAATAATGTATTGATCTTCGACGACATTAAGTGTGAACGTCACACCATGGAATCTATGAACGCTGTACGCAATGTTTCGCAAAGAACCTTAAAATCGTTTTCTTTTTTTTTTTTCTTCTTCCCTTTTATGCATAAAAATAGCTTTTTTTGGGGGGGAATTTTTTGTTTGAATTGTTGCATCATTTTTTTTTTTATTTCCTTGGAAAAGAAATACTTTATCAATTTTTTTTATTAATGCTTTCCCCTTCCTTATTTTGTCAATCCTTCCTAGGTTGTCGCTTTTCTTCATATTGCGTCATACAAGTTTTTGGTCTCCGATGTTTCACGTGTTTTTTGCGCTATTTTTTTTTTTTCGCATTGCACGAGATTTTGTTCCAGTAGAAAAAAAAATCCCCACAAATCACATACACAATCACACACACACACCCACACACACACACACACACACACACACACACACACACACACACACACACACACACACACACACACAAACAAAAAAAAACATATTTTATATAAGGTGTGTTCCAAAATTAATGACTCCTAATTTTTTTTTTTTTTTATTTAGCTCAAATCGATAAGATGGGATTGTAAATTGCATTGTTATGATAATGTAACTTAGGCATTCATGATCTGCAAGGTTCATCTTTCTATTGCAGATATTGACAGTGTGAAACTCTAAAGAGAAATCACTGTGATGGACCCACGCCAGAAGCCGAGATGCGTCATTGGATTTTTGGAAAAAAGTGCATTTAGAATTGTAGGGACTATGTAGAAAAAAATACATTCTGAAGCACAAGAAGTCACTCGTTTTAATGGCACCACTCCCGGCTTCACAAACTTTTTGAGTTAAAAAGAAAGAAGGGTTTTACTTTTGAAACGACCTCATATGATAAAGCACGCTCCGGACGCCCATGCACAGTCATCGTTCATGGCTGGCAAAAATGCATTCAGATTAGTGGTGACTATGTAAAAAAAAAAAATCTGGGGCAGCAAAGGTGGCTTGTTGTAATGGCCATAGCCCCAGCTTTCCTAGCGATTCAACTTTTGAGTTAAGTAAACGGGAATATTTACTTTTGGAACGACCCTTGTATTTATTATTATTATTATTATTATTATTATTATTATTATTATTATTAATAATAATAATAATAATAATAATAATATTGTTGCTGTTGTTGTTGTTGTTGCCGTCGTCCCAAGCAACAATTGTACATCAATTAAAGCAGACTGACAGATGTAACGTTATTTACACGTTTACACGGGACCCGCACGTTGTAGCACTCTATGTCGCAAAGGAGACCAAGATAAAGAATAACTTGAACTTACCTTTTCATGCAACAACGACATTCATTTCCTTATCCCACCGACGCGGGACTTTTCGTTTTGACTATGACGTCTCTCACGTGATTGTCTCTCCTTTTGCATAGTTTTTTCTCCTTCATTGACGTCATTTCGCACTTCGTATTCATTTGCATATGCGCGTCCGATACCAAATCTCCATTCGTAAGAGATAATCACTAGCAAGACGCTTCCAATCCTATTTATAACGTCGTGTTCGATGTTAGAATAATTGGTTTGGAAATGGTAAAATCTTTCGCTTAGCACTCATCTCTATATTTCCCAATAACTTCGTATTTGTCAATAGGATGACCACATGCTTCAAACTGGAAGTGTGAGATGATTATAAGATACGAACAAACGAAGTTAGAATCCTAGTATTATTAAAGATTTCGTGACTAGGATATTTTTTTCTTCGAGTCACAAAAGATTTGAACGAAGTCATTCTTTAACATGATCGAATACGAGTCACGATCAATTGTCAAACAGACAGAGAGGTTGATGTTAACACGAAACTGATTTAGACGAAGCCATTTTTAGAATTGAAAAAAAAAGCGCCAAAATATACAATTACTGCATTTTTTTTTGCAGGTATTTGATTATATTTTTACTGCTACATTTTTTTTTATTCACAGAAAAAAAAAGACATTGAGTTCATTTTTGTTTTATTTAATTTCTTCCAGAAAACAAATAGTCTGCTTCTGATCTTAAACTACACGGTAATTACCTCGAGAGCTATAACGATATCTTTCATCAAAATGATGACACATAATAATCGGTCAGTCTTTTTTGAGTCGTTCTATCTATACTCCTATAAATTCGGTTTTCTTTTGTGTGTATCGATATTCATATAAAAAAAAAACCCTCTTCTCTATTTATTTAAAATGAAAATACAATTTTCTTATATATAGGTTGTGGAATTGCATTCATTAGCAAAAGATCTAGCTAATTTGCATATTCTTTTAAACATTCATTTTAATTAATTCCCTATTAGTTTATTCGGTTTTTTAATGGGATAATCATCTTTAGTTAGCTATTACCTGTAATTATATTCATGCAGATATTCTACATGATTTATACTTGCATAATATTTGCGAAAAAAGTGTATAGTAAACAAAAAGTGTTTCCATATATATTTATGTATCCATATATATAGTGAATGTGTCTGTGTATCCGTCTATCTGTGTGTGTGTGTCTGTGTACATTTCCCTACGCAATAACTCTGTCAATTTTTAGTCTACATACTCGAAATTTGATATACAGGATACTGAGATTTGAAAAAATCTATGTGATCGATTTTCGGCCAGAAATTTGGTGATTAAGGAGTCAAAGTTCAACAATTTGATCTTTGAGAACTCTACCAAACTCCTCCACCAATTTTGGGTCTACACACATGAAATTTTAGATATAAGTTTTTTGGACATGGATCTAACTTAATAACTTGATTTGAGCCCAAAACAATAAATTTTAAGGGGTCATAATAGGGGTCAAAGTTTAAAAAAATTGACCGCTTTTTTTTTTTTGCTCAACATACACCTCCAAATACCCGGGCAACACCGGACACCCATGCTAGTATATCTATAAAAAAGAAAGTGTCGGTCTGTCTGTGTGTGTATCTGTGTGTCTGTGTGTGTACATTTCCCTACGCAATAACTCTGTCAATTTTTAGTCTACAGACTCGAAATTTGATATACAGTGTACTGAGATTTGGGAAATCTATGTGATTGGTTTTCGGCCAGAAATTTGGCGAGTAAGGGGTCAAAGTTCAACGATTTGACCTTTGAGAATTCTACCGAACTCCTCCGAGAATTTTGGGTCTACACACATGATATTTTAGATATAGATTCATTGGACATGGATCTAACTTAATAACTCGATTTGACCCCAAAACAATAAATGTTAAGGAGTTATAATAGGGGTCAAATTTAAAAAATTGACCACATTTTTTTTGCTTCACATACATCTCCAAATACTCGGGCAACGCCGCGCACCCATGATAGTATATATATAAAAGTGAACGGGTCTCTGTGTGTGTGTGTCTCTGTACATTTTCCAACACAATAATTCTGTCAATTTTAAGTCTACAGACTCGAAATTTGATATACACGCTACTGAGGTTTGGGAAAATCTTTGTTATCCGTTTTCGGCCAGAAATTTGGCTCTTAAGCGGTCAAAGTTCAACGATTTGACCTATGCGAACTCTACCACACCCCTCCGCCAATTTCGGGTCTTAACACTTGAAATTTTAAGTATAGGTTCTTAGGACATGGATTTAACTTAATAACTTGATTTGAGCCCAGAATAATAAATGTTAAGGGATCATAATAGGGTTCAAAGTTTTAAAAATTGACCGCTTTTTTCCTCAACATACACCCCCAAACACCCGGGCAATGCCTGGCTGAAATGCTAGTATATATATAAAGTTAAGTATGTTCATATATTTACATATTGTATGTACACGATTCGCTTCTAAACTAAGTAATCGATTGCTATGACAGCTGCTAGACGAAAGGGTTCGAAGTGAGGGTTACATTTAGCACGCTTTGCTGCTGTCACACCGTAAGATAGAGGAGACAGCGCGCACGGCATACCTATCTTTTCAGCCATTCCTCTGATTTCAATTTCTTCAATTCTTTTTTCAAATCTTCTACTATTATAGGTATTATCTTGATTTTCTTAGTCATCCAAATTATTTCGTTTCCGAATGTTGCGCTTTCGTTTACCAGGAAGCATGATTCGTCTTTCTATCTGGTTGTCTATCTCTCGCTTTCCCCCTCTCATCATACGAAAATAACCTGCCTTTGTAATTTCTTCTTTTTTGTTTAAATAAACTTTATTAAAAACTGAATATTGGCGTCCGAGTAGTGTTGTGTCCACAGACGATTAACAGGATGGATTGAACTTCTGGTCCCACCTTTAACATCACAAACCACAATATCCATTCCACCCATAAGCAACGTAACCGATTTCTCATGTCCGTGATATAACAAAACCCTAAACATTTCCAAGGCATGTGGACCTGGTCTTCTACCTGCTATACTAAAAAAAAAAAGAAATGCTCTGCTGAGCTAACCCATTTTTTTTTAAACTCTGAAATTTCGAATAATAATAATAATAATAATAATAATAATAATAATAATAATAATAATAATCGTCCTGCTAACTTGGCGTTGCCTAGACAAACTACGTAGTATTATGAAGGCAAATTTGCAGCTCTCCGCTGATAAGGTCATACTGACAATCGTCTTGGATAAGGACTGAGTAGTGATGACAGATTTCCTGGCAATAGCTACCACAATTGTAGGAACCTATCAAGCTTCATTTTTAAGGAAATTAAGCGAATCAGTCCAAATCAAAAGGCGGTGGAAGACAACGCCCGATTACAACGCGCATGTCGCCAGATCAGAAGCACGAGCGTGTTGCTATAAAATGCTGCCACTTTTGATCTTGCATCATAAGAATGTCAACTCCTCCAACTGTGAAATTATTTTTTTCCATATGATGCAGCCTTGATTGGTTAGAGAAATGGGTTGGAATGTTCTGAAAGTGGTTTCCAGTGTTTCATTAAAGGATGAGAGAAATTCTTGACTCTGGGTAGAATAAGACTACCACCTTTGCCAAATTTCGTTACTCTACTGCTATGAGAATTGGGCTAGGGCATTACTTACTACCATGACTTAATTTTTTTTTAGATCATAGTTATAATCACATTCACTAATATTCTGGAGAAATCCGATCACAGCAGTCTCAAGGCTTGTAATGCCAATTTGACTAAGTGAAGGACATCTCTGAACTAATATCAGTTTTCTGCTTATCTTGACAACATTTAGACTCGTCTTAGATTTCTTTTTACAACTTTATTCATTCTTTATTCAATTCTTTAATGCACGACTTTTTCCACATATATTTTATGTAACTCATCTAACTTGCTATTGAACACGTGCTTTCAAATTTAGCTGACTTCCGGAAAGGCTTGTAACGACTAACGATGGGACAAAACGTATTCGCCAATGTCTCTGGTTCTCTCTCTCTCTCTCTCTCTCTCTCTCTCTCTCTCTCTCTCTCTCTCTCTCTCTCGGTTTCTGTCTGTCTCTGTCTCTCTCTCTCTCTCTCTCTCTCTCTCACACACACACACACAAAATATAATTTAATTAGTCAAATTAAAATTCGTACGAATTTATGACGATAATTCTATTTGTGAGGTTCTGGATATGACCTTAAACTATATCCAGTGGTGAGGCCCCAGCTTCCGGGCTTTTGGTAGTGTAGAGCCACCCTTTAATTGCCATTGCTCCCAGGTCCACTCTGACCCAGAGTGGTAGTACCTGTTAGGGTCCCAACTATGGGTTAAATAGAAACCGACTTGAAAACAGCAAATATATTCTATTAAAAAAAAATTCTTTAAAATCTTTGAAAGGGTTGATATGCCGCAAAACAAAAACAGCCAACCAACCATCTATTTGGGAAACAACAGTATGCATGTAATGGTTGAATATATATGAAGCTGATAATTGCATTTAATTTCAACTGATTACAAATGAATGAGGAACAATCATGTTGAAACACCGGTTCTTGCCAGATCACCGAAGTTAAGCAACGTTGAGCCTGGCCGGTACCAGATGCGTGACCATTTGGGAAGGTGAGGCGCTGTATGTACCTACTGGGAAGATTGGGCGTGGGGCCAGCACCCTCACACTGAAAGAAGAAACTCCTCTCTACAAAACCATCTACAAAAATGAGTGCAGGGGCTCAAGTCTATTGATGGATGGATAGGATTTTAAAATGAATTGTTCCCAAGTAAAATATAACGTAATAAATAGTATTATATCATCAACGCTTACTTAAAATATCATTCGCTTTACATATTTAACCATTTCACGGATGATTTTGTGTATAAATTTTACATATCTGATCTAACTTGTTCTTGAACCACATGCCTTGAGTTGAGCTAACTCCCAAAAAGGCCAATAGCAATATATAATAATAATGATTTTCACCAATATATATATATATATATATATATATATATATATATATATATATATATATATATATATATTCATCTCTTCAGAGGAAATGTAGTCGGTAGAAAATTTGTATTTTTTTTTTTTTTGATGTTGTAAAGCCAGACAGTAATCCACTATGGAGAGGTTGACACAAATTGCAACTGCAAAAGGTGCTATTTTTACGCATTATATAATGCTGGGTGTATGGAGACCAGTCAAGGATGCAACAGAAAGTAATCGGAAAAGTACTAGTCCTCTGCATTACTCCTTTACTCTCATAGTCTACAGAGTATTTGTATCATCATATCGGGGATTGCCAGGACCAAATTGACTCTATCTCTTATTTGAACAATGAATACACAACATTTAAAGTTCTTTGCTTAATTCATGGATTTTCAATGTAAGATTCATCTCTTCAGAGGAAATGTAGTCGGTAGAAAATTTGTATTTTTTTTTGATGTTGTAAAGCCAAACAAAGAAAAGAGTTTGCTGTGTTTTATGAAAGTTTTTTTTAATTTCCACTTCTAGAAATAGGATAATTCTCATCTGGTTAACATCCAGTTATCCTAAATTTAATCTATATATAAATTTATAATGAATGATGACTGTTTTTGCTGATTGGAATAATCACATGGGCGAGTTGGATTTTGCCATATAAAAATAAAACATACGTAATACCAAAACAAATGGGATTTATTCCCGTCAAGCTTCTACTGTTGCTAAGGAACTTTACCATTACTTTTGGATGCTGGATTCGATAATTTTGGACTTTATCTTCAATATTAGAATCATTACCCAGTTTGGAATATAAAAATAACATTCATCTCTATTCTCGGGTCACCACTCGAATTTTGTACCTGAAATTCATATCCTTTTTCTTGTTTAATCCAATTCTCCCATTGTATCGCCTTAAAATGATGCCCTTTTCAATATATGTATGTATATATAATTATTTTTTTTACTATAATAATTATTAAATACCTACAGACACTAGTGTTTCATCCTTTCGGGAATCTTCAGTGCAGGGTGTCACGATTAATACCAGTCAAACGATTCGAACCCCGCATCACGAGACATCTCTGGCTCGATTTAGCGAAGACCTAATCCATTCAGCTACCATTAACCACGTGAACTAACGTCGAATTTAAACATTTTTAATTTTAAATGTTCATTTACGTCAGTCAGAGAGTGATCTAATCGTTATACGATAATCTATGCATATATATATATACACACACATATATATATATGTATGTATATATATATATATATATATATATATATATATATATATATATATATATACTTGTTTATTGTTATATAAACATGCTCACATCCCGCTGCTACAAATAGCCACTTGTTTCAATCAAACAACAGATATCATCAGGCAGCGACTTGACTATTCAAAAGTTCAATGAATAATATATGAATAATATATAACAATAAACAAGTATTATCAGCTCTTTTTATTGAGCACTATCTAACAACCTCGTTGAATTCATTAGTCCATTACTTTTGAATATAAAAAAACCCCGAGTATATATATATATATATATATATATATATATATATACTTAGTAAAATAAAAATTATCGCAGTTTATGATAAACTTTCTATTCGAAAGCGCACAGGATTTTTTTTCTCGGTTTAAAAGTTATATTGGCTTGAAGAGTCATTCTATAGTTGAGTCATCTCAATGAAAAAATATATTAAAAAAAAAATGTTTGATCGTGAATTAAAATAAGACATAAGCTCCTCATCGCCAGTTTTTCTTTTTGGCGGATTAACGAAGAGGAAACTTCGAGAAATTCCACCGAATGCAATACACGCATCTGTAGCCCTATTCTCACTGTCAACTCGCACTTTCAGCCAAGCTATACGTAAAAGAGGATATTTTTTCTTTACAAAGAATTCACCACTTATCAAGGCCCAGAGGCCGCTCAAAGATAAGGACAATGCGACGATATCATAGTAATCGTTAGAAGTGTAAATTTGGTAAATTGAATTACTTAAGGGGAACGCCTCATCAAGAATTTGTTTGCGTTGGACTTGAAGAAAGCAGGAAAACGGAAGAGAGTTACACAAGCGTGCAGTTCTTAGAAATAAATTTTGTTCATGGAATCTACGTTTAGGTTTAGGCACAGATAAAGAGTGGGAGAGATTATTGATAATGTTTTCAGATAGACGAGTGTTTCTCATGAATGTTTGGCGATGGGGGGAACATAGATTGGCGCTCAGACCAGCACTTGCCACTTGTTGTCGATTAATCGTTTCCAGTACGAATTGTGCTTTTGTGTTTATTAAAATGCATGAATTTTCTATGAACATTCAACGCGCCTGACCCAACTCGTTCTTGAACAACATGCCTTTAATTTGAGCTGACTTCCGATAAGATCCATGACGGATAATGGTGAAGGCGGAACACACGTCTTGATGTCTGCTACATGCATAAAACCAAATTGGTTAAATCCAAATTCATGGCAACGTTTCTGTTCTTTGTACCAGTACAACAGCATACAGGAAAAGGTTTAAGGTTGGAACAGAAAAAATACAGTTGCAGATTTTGCAACTATTCCTTCGTTATATACATTTCCTCGCACAGGCAACCTTATACGGGCAATATCATGAGAGAGAAGCGGATAGTTAAAAAGAAAGAGGTCTAGTTTATTTTTACTCTTTATATACCTACTAGCCTGGGTGCCCGGCGTTGCCCGGGTGTTTTGATGCGTGTGTTGAGCAAAAAAAAATAAAAAGTGTTAGTAGGAAGCTAGGCTCGAACCCGTACCGCGAACGAGGAAAAGAACGCGAAAAAAAAACCCTGATGTCTTTTCCGTTACGTCCATCGTCAAACAGGAAGTGGCTAGTCAATCAAAAAGAGAGGATGATTTTCGAAAATATCGGCGAAAAAAGCGACCCCTCCATGTAGAAAAGTGCCAAGTTGAGGGTGAAGCAATTAATATTTTTAACAAATTTTTCGATATTTGTCGTCCGAAGCGTTCTGCTTCAAAACAATACAAATCTCGTAAAAATCCGTCGCCTCTGTCAAATGTTTTAGGCAGATACATACATACATACATACATACATACATACATACATACATGATGATTGCAACGTCTTGTCCCTGAGTCACTTAAAGTCCATGAGCCCAAAAATGACTTTTTTCTTTTTTTTTAGTCCTACCTGTGAATTCACGCGCTCAAGTAGGCATGACACTGAAGAAGATAATTGAGATCAATTATTACATGCTTCCAGCATTTCAAGCTTCCACACGTCACAACTTTTTCATCGCCACAGGACCATTTTTATAGACAAATGCCTGAGGGAGTATCTATACACAGATGATGTTACAGAGACTTAGCTTTGTACGACAGCTAAGTCTCTCTCTCGGTTCAAAATGTTGATATCCAGCAACAAGCAAGAGCAAAATAGCCAGCAACAAGTTAAACTTCAGATCAGCTTGATGCGGGTACTGGTCTCCTGCTTTATGTTTTTTTTTTTAAATCAGAGATTTGCTTCCCCTAGAAAGATTGCCGTCACCACGCCTTACGAGAGCCCTTTCCACCCCAACACACACATACATACACACAAACACACACAGTGCTAGTTGACCGTTTACCCCGAAAAGGGGTGCATTCATTCATGAACATACATACATACATACATACATACATAGATACATTTTAACAGACAGGTGAGATTTATATTATAGATGTATATCTATCAGTGTCTGATTGTTTGTCGCTAACCATTTTGATTTATTTGATCTAAACAAGTAGAATTGAACACAAGTAATTTTCAGCGCATGACTGTAATGATATTTATGGCAGAAATAGGCCTCCGAAATATCACGAACCAAACTTGCTTTTTAATAGCGTTTATATTCGTCTAGACTAGTCATGTTAAAAACGACAACTGGAAGTGCGCTCCACGTATCGATAGACGTGAACAACAAGGAATGGTACACGGAACCGCGGCCGCCAAAGGCGTTAAACAATGAAGCTCTAACGGAGGCAGAAATAGACTACTTTCTTATCAAAAAAGAAGAAACAAAATAAAGACAAGATTCTAAATCGAAGAGGGAAGAAAATGGGCACTGTTCTAAGTTTTGGAATATGTTCAAGCCAAACATGCCAAATAAAAAATAACGGTAGACAGACATCCAGAGGGAATATTCTGTCAAGACAAAAGAAATGTTTCGCCCTGAAAAATAACCTGTTAAAGATATAACAGTATAAACATGTTCAACAATACTGAGATAGACTATTTACAAGCAGAAAATAAGAAAATAGGGAAAGAGGTGGCTGGTTACTTTTAATGCATCTAAAAACAAGTTTCTATCTCTACATCATCTACGCTCTCTTGTCAATCTGGCATCAACTGAAATGAATGGCTCTCGTCTTTGGGAGGCTTCATGTTTTGACAAGCTTCTGGGTTTGACCTTTACTTCTGATCTGAAATGGAACACGTACATTAAATCCATTGCCAAGGTCGCTGGAAAATGGTGGGATCCTTCTACCGCTCAAGTAGATATATCACTCCTAATGCAATTCCCTGCCTATATAAAAGCCAGGTACGTCGAGGATGGAGTACTGTTGCCACATCTGGGCAGGAGCTGGTAGAAGCAGCTTATCCTGCCTTGACAGAGTTCAAAATAGACTTCGTAGCTTAGTGGGCGTGCTCTTTTCTCTTCCCTGCAACCTCTTTTCCACAGAAGTGACGTTGCGAGCCTGTCTCTGCTTTATCGTTATTTTCATAGCAAGTGCTCGTCTGAGCTTCAATCTATTGTGTCCCCCCTCGCCAAACTTTCATGAAAAACACTCGTCTGGTCGAAACCACTATCAATAATTTCCCACACTCCTTACCTGTGCCTAGACCTTAATGTAGATCTCATGAACAAAGCTTCTTTCTTAGAACTTCACGCCTGTGGAACTCTCTTCCGCTTGCGTGTTTTCCAGGTAACTACAATCTGATTGTCTTCAAGTCCAACGTAAACAAATTCTTGATGAACCGTCTCCCTAATTAATCAAATTTACAAAATTCCTACTACTTATGCTTACTACGCTGTAATCACATTCACTAATGTATACCAATTAACCCTTAGCCTCGAGTGGCATCCGGGCCTTGATAAGTGGTGATTCATGTGTAAAAAAGAGAAATATCTGCTTTCATGAGAACAAGTAAAAATTTTGATCACAATTTTTAGGATTCTCATCATTGATCGGTGCACCACACGTGATGCACAACCGGAGCTAGACCAACATCTGTCTGTGGATTCATCCGGACTGGTTCCACTTCATTACCAAAATATCCTTTGCATTTAAAAAAAAAAAATTCTCATCATTTTGTTCTAGTGCGGGATGAGGCATCCAATTATAGTCCAGACATTCACCCACTATCTCATATGAGGCGCCTTCAATAAGTTTCCAGACTTTTTTTTCCAAAGGCATTTAAAATTATTGTAGAATCTTGAAAATTCAGTATGTTATTGCTATACATCTCAGGAGATGACTGACCATTTTTTTATGATTTCAGATTCAAGTAAACAGCTACAGCAGAAATTGGAATGCACCTTACTAAAGTCTGATTGTCAAAACTAGTGAATTTCAACAGTGTGAACGTGAGGGCACTTTAGAAAAAAAAAGATATGCAATAAAATTATGTTTAATTTTGGAAAGAAATGACACAGAAGCGTATAGAATGCTTCAGATTGCTTTGGGGCCATCTTGCATGAATCGAGCATCAGTTTTTTAATGGCATAAGAGAGTCAAAGTAAGCAGGGACTCTGTGAGAGATGATGAGAAAGGAAGTCAGAACATCAGAGTTGATTGGCCAAATAACGAATTTCATGGACACAATATCTGCACAGTTTGATGTCTGTGTAGAAACTGTACACATACTTAATCGCGAAGAACGTAAGATACAGAAGATTTGAGCGATATTTGTCCCATGGGTGCGCAGAGAAAATCAGAAAAAAAGACGTTGTCATGATCAAGATGGGTACCAAGACAGTTCATTACCCTCTTTGCAGTCCAGACATTGCTCCCTCTGATTTTTTGGTTATTCCCTAAACTCAAGGAAACATTAAAAGCTGTCGTTATGAGGCAAATTAAGGGATGGAAGAGGCTGTGACGATAGTCATTTGTACGCCAACACAAGAGGACTTCATGGGGTCTTCCAGAAGTTGTTAGAAAGGTACAACTGCATTGCAGTCGCAGGAGATTACTTTGAAGGGGACTAGAGTTTCACGCGTGTACTATCAATAAAAGTGCCCACACAAAAACAGTCTGGAAACTTATTGAAGCCACCTCGTAGACTACCTTCTTATTAAGAAAGGAGAAACAAAATGGAAACAATATTGTAGATCGCGAAAGGAAGAAAATAGACATTGTTATAAGTTCAAGCCAAACATGTTTAACAAAAAAATAGAGGACAGAGATCTGGAGGGAATATTCGTCTACTTCGTCAAGACAAAAGAAATGTTCCACCCAGAAAAAATAATCTCTTAACGATATAACAGTATGAACATGTTCAATGATGCTGAGATAGACTGTATGATAGAAGAAATATCAACTTTCATGAAAACAAATAAAAATTCCTCTAAAAGGTTTGATCACAATTTTTACAATCATCATCATTGATCAATTGACCACACGTGAGGTACAGCCGGAACCATACCAACATTTACCTATAGATTCACTCGGACTGGATCCACTTCACTACCAAGATATCCTTTGAGTTTTTTTTTATTTAAATATTTTATTCTAGTACGAGATCAAGTATTCGATTGAATGCCAGATAATCACTACGGCGGGGACAACAGCATATTCTTTTCATTGTTTTGACTCTCGGGTATGTATCCTTTGATATCTTACATGCTTTTATACAGAGTGTTGTGGTTCTCGGTTGATTAACTGTGTCTAACTTTGTAAGATATATAGTCGAGAGTCAAAACACTGAAAAGAATATGCTGTTGTCATAGCCCTAATAATCATCCATTATCTCATACATTATAACAGAGAGATATTTTCAAGATTGTAACAATCCCTTTAAGTCAATTATCCACCGGGTGTACTTACCAGGCAGCCAAAAAAACGTTTTTGGCAATTAGTCCGATTGCTCTTATAATTACTGAATGATGGGGATCTTCCAAAAATCCAAGAGTATTTTCATGGAATACATAAAACCTTGGTATTTTGTTATCTTTTCTCTCTCATCCCTTTTTATTCCAGCATCATTGGGGATTCTAACCTTTTCTACGATGTATTCTTTTTCCTTATTGTCCTCACTATGTCAGGTATAATAACGTGTATGTAATACGTATTTGTGTGTGTGTGTGTGTGTGTGTGTGTGTGTGTGTGTGTGTGTGTGTGTGTGCTAAAGAATATGTGCACTGCATAAAAGCCACACATCTATGGCTTTAATTGATGTATATTACAGACCTCGTCGGTCTGATATCGACAACACTCACACACACAATATATATATATATGTATGTGTGTGTGTGTGTGTGTGTGTGTGTGTGTGAGTGTGCAAAGTACGATTGAAACAATATCGAAAAAGGGGAAAAAGAACGATGAATCAGTGGCGATGCTGGACCCACGTGATGTGCACACGCAAACACGCACGTGAGGCGGGAATAAGACATACTGATTGACGGACATGCGCATTCATACACATCCTTAGACGCTTGCAGTCCTGCAGTGACGTAATAAATATTAGCGAATATCGAAAGTGATCGATTTGACTTGAAAGAACTGTGTTCCTCGTCTGATAACTATATATATATATATATATATATATATATATATATATATATATATAGATAGATAGATAGATAGAGAGAGAGAGAGAGAGTGTGTGTATGTGTGTGTGAGAGAGAGAGAGAGAGAAATAGCGAGGAAGAGAGATATATATTGAGGAGCGTTATTTCGCACCTTTGGCGTTGTTTTTTTGTTTTTTGTTTTTTTTGGTTTATCTCCTAAGAATGGGAATAACGGAAACGAAGGAAAGGGAAAGCGAAAAATGAAAGGGTCAAACTCTAGTGGACGGAAAACGAAGAAGGAAAGACGAAATAAAATACACGAAGAAGAAAGCAGAAAAAACCCCAAAGCAAATATAGAATTTAGTAAGGAAAGAACTATAAAAGCAAAAACAAAAGCACAGAAAGATGGAAAGAATGGAGGAATAACGCAGGAGAGTAAATAGGAACGAAATCAAAGAATATAAAAACGAAATCAAAAAATATAAGGCAGGAAAGAAAATAAAAAAGGAAAATAAATGAAAGAAATAAAGGGATAGATAGAGAAATAAGAAGAAAAAGAGAAAGACAGAAGGAGAAAGAACAAAATAAAGAAAAGAATAGGAAAATAATGAAATAAAATTGAATATAAAGTAAAATACTAAAGGGAAACGAGAAGAGAAAAGAAGTCTATCCACAATAAAAAAGCGGTGATGCTGCGAACCAGCTTGTCTGTTGATCACTTCGTGTGTTCTCACGCCTTCGTGTGTCAAGCACTGTCAACGACTTTTACCGATAGTGTAAAGCTTGTTTAAACAAACAGAACAGTATCCACAAACTTATGCTGCTTGTATAAAGTTTAAATTTCTCCTCCTTATGACTTGTGCTCACGGCATAGCGGTTAAAATGCATGAGTCGATAATTGAGCGTGTTTCAATACTAGATTGACTCATGTGCTATCTACCTACGCTGCAGAATTATGATCTCGCAAAGCATCAATTTCATGGATAACTACATATATCATTACTCATTCGTGTGTTGGGTACTATCGGGTTAGTGAAATTCTCGTCTACCTGGCCCCTTCTTTAATACGAATATGGCACTGTTCCGAAACTGATGTTATTTTATATAAAAACAGTTAAATTTATTATGTGACAGAGGGAAGCCGATCTGATCAGCATATGTTTTTATCTATTCTTTGTGTCTTACAAACTCAACATTTTATTTTGAATAGCCGGAAAGCTTTGTAAAACAGCGGATCATCTTTTTCAAAGAATTAAGATGATATTACACGTAACTGCTTCACAAAAATAAACTCGGAAATAGTTTTGATCAACAGTCATTTAAAAAAAAACAAGTTTGGAAAAGACAACCCCGATAAAAGCTAGGCTGGAACAGCTAGTACATATATAAAAAGAATACTCGTCTTAAGACGGGTAAAATGAAATTACTCCTACATAACAGTTCTGCAAAACTTTTATATCTCTTTACGAAAATTCCAATTAACGCATAATGACATTAAACCTATTTTCCAAAATCCTTATTCCATTTTGAGCAAAATCTATTATGTGATCATAAAAATAATAAAATATTCCAGGAGAACGCAATTAGCTTATGTTAACTTGAAAAATAGGTATTATTAACATATTTTACGAATTTTTGAAAAATACTAGTGTCAGTATAATTTCTTCCAGTAATTACAACTATAGAATTAAATGTAACAAGAATAAATACTTACTAACTAACGTACTGTACTTGCAATAACCCTTATCCCTGAGTGGCTTCCAGGCCTTGACAAGTGGTGACCACTGTGTAAAAAAAAAAGACAACACTTTACACTTAAACCTTACAATGGCTTGGTAAACATAAATTAACTAACGTTAAAAAAACACGTACGCATATTAAGTTTAATAGAAATTGGAATCTATAAAAATAGAAATAAGGGAGTGGTCTGAAATGAAAAGTATATGTAGGAATAACAAGGCGGAATCAATAAATGGATTAAGAAATGCGAATAAATATGTTCAGATAATTTACAATATTAAGCTCATTAAATTATTATAAGATTTACGACTATTTAACGGTAAACTGAACCAATTAGTGTCAATGAGTTTATTCGGAACTAATATAATACAAAGGAAATATAAAATATCTTTGATAGCGAATAAAAAAATCTACTTATAATTATTGTGGTGTATTTGAAAGATTTAAACGCTTAACTTAAATGGCGTTGCTTATAATAGTGTAATATTCATAGTTAAATATTAATTAAATATAATAAGGAAAATATTTGAGTAAGCGATTTTTAAATAATAATAGATTTAAAGGATATCCAAAATGTAAAATCAATTAGAATGTGTTAGCTAACTAGGATAAATAACGTAATAAATGGAATGAATGGATTTTATATTCAGCCAACTGAAGTTTAATTGAATTTGGATAAGTTGGAAATGAGTTTAAAATGTCGATTTGACATGGACTGCTTCCCATGTAACTGTTAATAAACACAAGAACAGACAGCGAAATATACTTCTAATGAATACAATTAAAAAATTAGTACACACCATGTGTGTAAAGTTGATATAAAAATTAATGCATATATGTATTAAATAAACTTATAATTAGTAACAATGTTGATAAAAGTTATTGAATTACTTAAATTTAATTATCAATAATCCTTCGAAAAAGTAAACACAAAAAAACAACAACATGGAGTTTTGAATTTAAGTTAAATCACTAGACCTTGTAAAGAGTATTTTAACTGAAAATAAATATGAATATAGCAATTGATACATATATATATATATATATATATATATGAATATAAAAAAAGCAATAAATATGAATATAGCAATTGATATACACATATATATATATATATGAATATAAAAAAGGAAATAAATATGAATATAGCAATTGATATATACATATATATATATATATATATATATATATATATATCAATTGCTATATTCATATTTATTTTCAATTAAAATACTCTTTATAAGGCCTAATGATTTAACTTAAATTCGAAATGCCATGTTGTTTTTTTGTGTTTACTTTTTCGAGGGATTATATATATATATATATATATATATATATATATATAGAGAGAGAGAGAGAGAGAGAGACCCTAAAGATGGTAAAATAAATATAAAATAAACTGATATACACCAAAAACTTTAAAATAAAATAATTATAAAAACAATAATTATAAAACGATAGGAAAATATATGAAATTAGTTAAAATAAATACAGTATGGTCGTAACGAGGACAATTGGCAGAATGTGTCGGTTGTATAAACCATGTAAGTTGTTCAAATTATTTTTTTCTATGTTTTAAGGCAAAATTCTGGTGAGTAAGTGACTAAACATGCAATCAAGAGATAATTTTGTCGACTTGTTAATCGCGAACGAAAAACATTGTAATGGTTACCTTTAGAAAGCAAAATAAATACTAACTCAGAAAACTTGATCTTTGGCACTTTGAAAACAATGTGAAAACCCGCAGGGGTCCATCCTGGGCCCAACTCTCTTCCTGATCTACATCAATGATCTCCCTAAACACATACTTAAATCATTCGTTGACATCTATGCTGATGACACGACCATCTATGGCAACACATCAAAGGCCGTAAATGACAAAGTTCTCTCTGATTCTCTCTCCTCTCGTCTTGAGCGCGTGGTACAATGGGGAAGAGGTGGCTTGTTACTTTTAATGCATTCAAAACCAAGCTTCTATCTTTACATCATCAACGCTCTGAGCCCCGTATAGCATCAATTGAAATGGATTGTCCAACATAAACAAATTTCTGATAAACCGCCCCCTTAAGTAATACAATTTATCAAATCTCTATTACTAACCATTACTACGATATTATCCCATTGATTACTGTACACGCATTAACCCTTATCCCCGAGTGGCCTCCGGGCCTTGATAAGTGGTGAATACCATATATATATATATATATATATATATATATATATATATATATATATATATATATATATATATATTATATGGTAGTCACCACTTATCAAGGCCTTGATAAGTGGTGAATACCATATATATATATATATATATATATATATATATATATATATATATATATATATATATTATATGGTAGTCACCACTTATCAAGGCCCGGAGAATATATATATATATATATATATATATATATATATATATATATACTAGCAAAAGTACCCGTCGTTGATTGGGTTTAAAAACCGCCTACAGAAAATGGACTCTGATTTATGAAAGTATGATAGGTTATGAAAAGAAAGGGTTGTAAAGAGATAGCTTCAAATTCGGGGGTATCAAAACCAAAGCAAAATATGATGAAAGTAAAAATAAAATAGATAAACTCCATAATTTATTATACCATACCTGTTCACACTGAAACACTTATCACAATATTCTGTGGATCTATATTAAAAAATCTTGTTAAACCCCCACCCATTGTCTGCCATATGCACCTCCTCAAATTATTAAAAATAGTTGTAATTGTTATTTACATATAAGATTTCTCGCCTGTACAATTTACAAGTCGAAAATTATCCTAAACGGAATGATTTTACAGTTTTATACATATGTTCTATTTTTTTGACCAGCACGAGTATATATATATATATATATATATATATATATATATATATAATATAATATAAAGCTGAATGTGTGTGTGTGTGTGTGTGTCTGGTCAGGAATAGTCTCCTATATGGTTAACCATTTTAAAAAAACTGATTACATATAATGATAGAAGATGTATCGAGACACAGGAATGGGTATGTTCGATCTGGCAGAACAGTGGTTCATTAAAATTGTGGGGTCAGCGTTCGCGCCTGGTCCACAAAGTATGGAAATAAAAAAAATTTAAAAATCGTTTACAAGTGTTTTTTTGTTATATAGATGTACATAAGAATACTTTGATAAGTATGTTTTAACTTAAATAGGGATGGTATAATAAAATTGTGGGATCTGCGTTCGCGCCTGGCCTCCATAAAATGGAAATAAGCACACACTTTAATAAAGACTTTTCATATCTATCTGCGTAAGTATACATTGATAATTATGTTTCAGTTTGAAGAAATATGGTATAATAAAATTATGGGGTGTTCGTTCGCACCTGACCTCCATAGAATATGTCACAAAGTTTAACAAGGTTTTTTTAATATAGATCCACAGAATATTGTGATAGGTGTTTCAGTGTGAACAGGTATGGTATAATAAATTATGGGGTTTATCTATTTTATTTTTACTTTCATCATATTTTGGTTTGGTTTTGATACCCCCAAATTCAACCCAAATTTACAACCATTTCTTTTCATAACCTATCATACTTTCATAAATCAGAGTCCATTTTGTGTAGGCTGTTTTTGAACCCAGAACGACGGGTACTTTTGCTAGTATATATATATATATATATATATATATATATTACATTACATTTTCACTCAAAACAATGCACAGTGTCACTTTGAGATAGAGGGCTACTATAAGGGACATGAGTTGCAGGGATACTATGTAGGGAGTTGAGCAACAAGATGTCTGGTCACATTACACTTGAACTTATACCTGGTCAGTACAGTTGGGGAAGCAGGTAACCGGAAGGGAATCACAAAGTCTAGCAGTTATGGGGAGGAAACTATTAGAGTAGAAGGATTTCTTACATCTAGGGATTTCTAATGTTTAGAGGTGGGATTTTGCTGCTTATTGGGTTTGTCGGGCGTATTTATGTCGAGGGGGTACAAAGGCTACTAGTTTGTCGGAGCATCCACCATTAAAATACGTGTAGAACAGGCAGAGGGATGCAACATTTCGTCGATGGAACAGAGGTTTAAGCTTAGATGACATCTCTGAACCTATTAGGTTGGCGACTCTCTTTTGAACCCTGTCCAGGTGTCAGAGACTATTAGTACGCACACACACACACACACACACACACACACACACATATATATATATATATATATATATATATATATATATATATATATATATATATACAGTAACGTCAAAAACTAAGGGACAACATTTTAAAACCTAATATTTGTTAGAAATAACAACTGTGAAAAGCTGAAATTTTGACAACTGGTAGTCGTTATCATCCATAATAACATGTTAACATTTGAATCATTTGCAAAGGATAGAAAAAGAATTATAACAATTATTTTTTTTACTTTCAAAATAGTAAACGGATAAAAATTGAGATAAACAATATAAACAGTATGCTATGTTCAAATTTTTTGATTTCCTCTAAAGAATAAGTCTTACTTAGTCATTTGTAAACGTTAAATCAGCCAGCACGATGGAGAAACGCCAAAAACTTGATTACTCTGTGAGACACGCTATTGTGAAGCTACACAAGGAAAAGCACACCATTAGAGAGATTTCAGAGAAAGTTAAACGTTCCAAAAGTGTTGTAGGCAGGGTTGTTAAATCGTACAATGATACTTGCAAAATAGTTAGTGCTTTTATAACCGGCAGACCCCGCAAAACTGGCAAGAGAAGATCGAATAATGCAGTGTATTTCATTAAAGGATCGTTTTAAGTCTTGCACAGAAATTAAAAGGGTTATGAATAATACCTCATGTGTTAATGTGTCAAGACAGGCTGTAAGAAATAGGGCTGTTTAATCGAACCCCAGGGAAGAAACCACTTGTTAGTTCGAAGAATAAGAAGAGATTAGAGTTTGCAAACAGGTACGTAATTTGGACACATGAAAATTGGGCCAAAGTATTTTTCAGTGATGAAAGCAAGTTTAATTTATTTCGAAATAATGGAAAAAAACAATGTAAAGAGACGTATTGGTGAAAGATTAAGTGCAAAGTGTACTAAGAAAATTATCAAGTTTCGGGGCGAAAGCGTCATGGTATTTGGAATGTTTATAACGCATCCTGTCCGGTTACAAACTCCTGTAAACGCACAGATCTATAAGATCATGTTGTGCCAATCATACAGAATTCAGGCTTCAATAGGGCTACCTTTATGAAAGATAATGCCCCATGTCATAAGGCAAAGGTGGTTAATGAGTTACCTTAGCGAGCAAGATTTCGAAATTATAGATTGACCACCGCAAAGTCATGACTTAAATCCTATAGTAAATTTTTTGGAAGGCCTTAGGAGTGAAAGTTATGGGAAGAAATCGCACTAACGTGAAGGATTTGTGGGTGAAACTTCAAGAAGAATGGTTTAAAATTAGTAGCGAGTATTGGCAAGAACTGATTCGTTCTTGTAGTCGAAAATGTGCAGCTGTCATTGAGAGCAAAGGGTTCATTTACTAAATATTGATTGTACATGTATTTTTATTGTTTTTTTTTCGCTGTTTACAGTGTTTTTTCTCAATTTTGTCCCTTACTTTTGGACGTTCCTACTTTGAAAATAAATAAATAATTGTTATAATTCTTTTTTCTATCCTTTGCAAATGATTCAAATTTTAATATGTTATTATATATGATAACAACTACCAGTCGTCAAAAGTTCAGCTTTTCGCAGTTGTTATTTCTAACAAATATTAGGTTTTAAAATGTTGTCCCTTAGTTTTTGACGCTACAGTATATATATATATATATATATATATATATATATATATATATATATATATTTATATATATATTGGAAGAATAGAATTTAAATCTTCTAAATCTTTTAAAAATCAAATATTTTCTAGAATATTTTGTTTTCATAGTTCAACAGATTATATATATATATATATATATATATATATATATATATATATATATATATATATTCATAAGTATTTTTAAACTATATATATATATATATATATATATATTAGTATGATTATTTCATTTACTCACATAAATTAATATACAAAGATATAATTTTATGCGTAAATTTTTCAGTATTTACTCCAACAGTACTTAATACATAGGTAGAGCTAAGTAGTAAGTTATGAAAATATATATGGCAATTAAGCCACACAGCATATTCCGCGTTTCATTCTCGTGAGAGCCTGACGAATTCTCACGAGAATGAAATGCGGAATATTCTGTGTAGCCTGATTGCCACATAATATTTCATAACTTACTACTATATATATATACTATATATACTAATCCTGGGCCTTTTGGCCAAGATCAAAGTGTACTATCTGTTCCGGCAGATACTGCAAGCAAAGACCATATGTGGGGACAATCCCACATATAAGACCTTGGTCAATGTAGGGGCAACCCTTCATACCAATTGTCACTATCCAGCTCCCCTACTCCCCTGGGAGTTGGTCCCCATTTCCCCATCACTCCTCACATTAAAAATCGGCCTTGTGCCTAATTTGTTCGGTGGGGGAGCAAATAAATACCTTTTTGTTCAAGATCAAAGTGTAGTATCTTTTCTTCAAATGCTGCAGTTCCATTTCTTGTTCTCTTTCGGTGAAAGAGCAGTCCTTCACGACTGAGACAATTTTTTATTTTTGTACCTTTTCTCCTGGTGTCTAACTCTGTCCCGTGGGGAGGCATTGTAAATAGGTACTATTATATATATATATATATATATATAGAGAGAGAGAGAGAGAGAGAGAGAGCGAGAGAGAGAGAGAGAGAGTGTGTGTGTGTGTGAGAGAGAGAGAGAGGGGGTGACATAAGTAACATCCTCTGTTTAAGTGGAAATTTATTTTTTGAATATGAATGAATTGATTTTTTCATGTATATTTGAGGTAGTTTTTCTTCGTTTTTTCTTGCAAAAAATTTACTCTTTTTTTTGTTTGGATTTATCTCCCCTGATTCGTTCTCTTCCGTCTCTTCGTCTTCTTTCTTCACTCTACTATTCCTCGTTTTTTAAATTTCTTTTCCTCTTCTCTATTCATTTCAATTATCCTTTGATCTTTTCTTTGGACCTCGTCCTTTTCCCTTCCGTTTTTCCTCCGTTCTTTATTATTTCTTTCTTTCGTTCTCACTTCCATTCGTCGCAAAACGTTTCCAAAAGAAACCAGAAACCATCGCTGCGCGTAGAAAAAAAAAGAAGAAAAAAGAAGGAGCACGCCCCCGCACTTAAAATCGAATTGATTTGCATGTATTAATAATTCGTGATATGTCAATATTTCTTCTTGTTGCAAATGATCTAACTAGCGGCCTTGTACCCTAGCTTTCTCAAACTAGCGGCCTTGTACCCAACTTACCACAATGCATACAAGCAAATCATAATAATTAAGAACGGCAATCAATTTGGAGTAAATAACACTATAACTTTTTTATTTTTATTTTCGAATTTTATTTAACATAGCTAATTTTTCAAACTGACTTGTGAATGGCATTCCCTGCTAGTCACAGTAAAAGTACGCTAGTGATACAGGATCACTGAACGATCATATTGCAATCCTTCAAAGAAACAAGCCCATTAAAACAAACACTCACTAACTTAATAGATCTCGCACTCTCTAGAAAGCTCTGTTAAGCACCAGCCCCGGTCACATCGCTGCAATTTTGCATCTAAGTGCTTGTTTTACAAATACTTTCACGGAATGTTCTCGGCTGACCGTAGTGCACGTGTACCACATCAACATAAATACTTCGAATAACTTAGCTAGCAGCAAAATCCCACTCCTTCACTTTAGAAGTTGGTAAATGCTAGAAAACTTTCTCTTTTAATATCTTCTTTCGTCAAACTTCTATTATGATCTATAGACTTTACTTTTTCTCATAGTTTAAAGATACTAAACGTTTATTATTGTATCACTATATTAGTTGTTCAGCCCGGCTTTGCTCGGGTCCTGTATAATGTTCATAACTTTCTGAATATATATATATATATATATATATAATATATATATATATATATATATATATATATATATATATATATACTGATAAGTTTTTCTCATGTCCATGTATCCATGTAACCTGCATCTTAAATTTCAAGTGTTTAAACCCAAAATTGACGGAGGAGTTTGCTAGAGTCTGCAAAGGTCAACTCTTTCAACTTTGACCCTTTGACAGCCATATTTTCGCCCAAAAACTGATTAAAAAGCTTGCTACATGTCTGAATGCCCGAAAATGCAAAATTTCAAATGTTTAGACCCAAAATTGGCTGAATAGTTTTCTAGACACTGCAAAGGTAAAATCTTTTGAACTTTGACCCGTTGGCAGCCAAATTTTAGTCTAAACACCGATTAAAAAGCTTGCCGTATGTCTGAATACACTTTATGTAGAATCTCAAAGGTTTAGACAAAGAATTGGCTGAGTAATTTTGTAGAGACCACAGAGGTCAATATTTTTTAAACTTTGACCTCAATTTTGACCTTTTAACATTTATTGTTTGGGGCTCAAATTAAATTAAAACGTTTGGTCTATGTCTAAGTAACCTACATCTAAAATTTCACGTGTTTAGACCCAAATTTCGCGGAGGAGTTTGGTAGAGTTTTCAAATGTCAAATCATTGCACTTTAACCCCTTAACAAGCAAATTTCCGGCCAAAAACCGATTAAAAAGATTTTCCAAAATCTCAATACTTCTTATGTCAAATCTCGACTCTGTAGACTGAAAATTGACAGAGTTATTGGGTAGGTAACACACAGACACACACACAGGCAGACAAGTTCACTTTTATAGATATAGATTGGTATAAACAATGGAAAATTAAGTTAAACTAAATAAAACGAATCATTTCTAGGAGAAAAAATTTGGTTCCGATTCCGATACCTCCAAAAAGTTCCGATATTTTTTACCCGATTCTGATTAATCGTTCCAGCTATAATATGTATGCCTGCGTACTTCTATTCACTCGAAAGAAAGTACACTAGCACTGAGACATAAGAGGCCTCCGTGAATTAAGGGCTAGATTTATAGGGGTAACCTAATTGAGGAGTTGTACCTCGAGATGATTATTCACATACATTTAATCTTATGCATGAGGATAGAGCCGAGCATAATAAAACATAGAAGGTATTGCAAAGGTAAGCAATTCGAGGAATAAAGCTTTTAGATCAAAAAATCTTTTTGACCTCTGTAGCCCTCTACATTGAAGGAGGAGTTTGCTGGCTGCAGGTTTGGTCAGCGGTATTTACGTTCAGAGGCTGGAACTTTTTTGACAGTGTGGGACCTATTAGGTAAGAATATATTTTTGGACTCTGTCCATGAAGAGGAGCCTAGCATTTGGTGCACCATTCCAGGTGTGACAACATAATGCAACTGCGAACGTTGGCTTTGTAGTGATATAGGATATTGGCGTGCGTGAGAAGCTTTCGAGTCCGATAGAGGGAGCCCACAATTTTTAGCAGACAGACTTGGCAGGTTCTCCAATGTATTTATTCCAATTTACGTTAGTTTTGACTGTTAGGCCGATAGGACTGAGTGTTGGGTCAATTGGAAAAGGTGTTATCAGCCATGGTAACCAATATTAGTAAGGTTTCTTATAATTGTTAAAGAAAACGATTTTTGTCTTGGCCGTGTTAAATATGACCCCATTCCACTATAAACTGGAGGCCATTTGCCAAAGTGCAATGATTGTCTTGAATATATGTGCGCTGGATTTGCCCCATAGTAAGAATTATGCCTGGTGTCATCAGCGAATATATCTATTTCGGACGCGATGTAATCAGGAAGTTCGTTTATGAAAATCAAGAATGACAAAGGTTCAAGAATCGACCTCTAGGAAGCACCCGTATTAATATGATGTTGTTTAGATGTGCGGCTATAGAGAACAACCTGGATCTCTCTTTTAACTAAGATGGATTGGATTGTGTCAAATATTAGTTCAGTGATATCGCGCGAATGAATTTTATTGAAATCATCATGCAAACTTTGTCAAAGGCTTTAAATATATCAATGACTACAACTTTAACTTCACCTTCCTAATCCAATGTATGGCATATGCGTTCAGATAGGATCATAAACAATCCACAGTAGAACGGGATTTTCTAAATTCATACTATTGGTCAGAAGAGAGTTTTAAAATTTTATCGCGAGATTGATGAATAATCCAAATACCATGGAGCAGAAAGGTTACTGATAGGGCGATAATTTTGCGGGTCGTTTCTTTCACCAGCATTCTTTGAAATTCACTTTATTATATACATTATAATGTATTATATTTGTAACGTTACATTATAATACATCATATTTGTAACGTTACATTATAATATATTATATTTGTAATTTACAATATAGTATATTATATTTGTAACGTAACGCGCGCTTACACACTTGTTTACACCGTCGCAAGGACACAACAGGCAAGAAAAACTCAACTTACTTTTTTTCCGTTGAAACAACGACATTTATTTTTTTTTTTTTTTATTTTTTTTTTACATAGGCATCACCACATTATCAAGGCCAAGAGGCCACTCAAGGATAAGGGTTAAAGAGTGTACAGTAGAAATTGGACATTATAGTAATCATTAGTAATGAAAATTTGGTAAAGTTGATAACTTATATGGAACGGCTCACCAACAACTTATTTACGTTAGACTTGAACACAACCATATTGTAGTCAGCCGGAAAGCAGGAAAACGGAAGACAATTCCACAGGCGTGCAGTTCTAAGAAAAAAGCTTTGTTCATGGAATCTACGTTTAGGTTTAGGCACAGATAAAGAGTGGGGGTAATTATTGATAGTGTTTACAGCTAGACGAGTGTTTCTTGTGAAATTTTGGCGAGGGGGGCCATAGATTGAAGCTCATTCGAACACTTTCTATGAAAATAACGATACATCAGAGACAAACTCGCAACATCTCTTCTGTGAGATAAAGGTTGCAAGGAAGAGAAAAGGACATCTCCTACGAGGCTACGAAGTCTATTTTGAACTCTATCAAGGCAGGCCAAGTCCTTTCTAGCAGCTCCTGCCCAGATGTGGCAACAGTATTCCATCCTTGGACGTACCTGGCTCTTATATAGATAGAGAATAGCATCAGCAGTGAGATATCTACCGGATCGATAGAAAGATCCCACCACTTTTCCAGCGGCCTTGGCAACAGATTTGATGTACGTGTTCCATTTAAGATCAGGAGTAATGGTCAAGCCAAGAAGTTTGTCAAAACTTGAGGCCTCCTGAAGATGAGAGCCATTCATTTCAATTGATGTCAGATGTGGATCAGAATGTTGATGATGTAAAGAGAGAAGCTTGGTTTTAGATGCATTAAAAGTAACCAGCCATTCTTTACCCCATTGTACTACGTGCTCAAGATCAGAGGAGAGAGAATTGGAGAGAACTTGGTCGTTTACTGTCCTAGATGTGCTGCCATAAATGGTAGTGTCGTCAGCATAGATGTCTACAAATGATGTAAGGATGTGATTTGGAAGATCATTAATGTAGATCAGGAAAAGAGTTGGGCCCAGGATGGACCCCTGAGGGACACCGGCATTAATACTGTGAGCTTCTTATTTTTGCCCCTCAACTACTACTCTTATGAACCTATCAGAAAGAAATGATTTAATAATTGAGAAGACATTTCCAGCAATACCATAGCTAGAGATCTTATGAAGAAAACCTTTATGCCATACCCTATCAAAGGCCTTAGATATGTCAAGAGCAATTGCCCTAGAAAGGTTGCCTCCGTCGAGAGATTTGCTAATCCTATGAGATATAACTGTAAGCACATCTGCTGTAGATCTAGCAGAACGGAAACCATATTGAATGTCACTAAGAAAGTTATTTTTGTTGAGATGGTTGATTACTTCTGTATTTAACACAGATTCTAGCAACTTACTCATGACGCACAGGAGACTTATTGGCCTGTACTGAGAGGGTGATGAGCGATCACCTGAATTCTTAAATACAGGGCATACTGATGAAATTTTCCAGGGAGATGGGAAACTATTCTCCTTAAGACAACGTTTAAACAGTTTTGTAAGTATGGGCGCTAGTTCAGGTTGAAGTTTTTTGAGTACTATAATTGGAATACCGTCAGGGCCAGTTGCTTTACTGGAATCAAGGTTTTTGATTAGCTTGGCAACATCACGTACAGATATACGTATATCACATAGCGTGTTTTCTGATACAGGAGGAAATATTGGGGGTTGGCAGCCTTGATCGCAAAGGGTAGAATTAGCTGCGAAGTTCTTGACAAAGAGTTTGGCTTTGTCTGATGCTGACGAGATTACCTCAGGTCCATTGATAATAGTTGGGATGGAGCACACGCTTCTGTTCAGGATTCTGTTTGCTATTTGCCAAAACTGGTGGGAACCAAGCCGCTGCTCAGCTACTTTGGACTTAACAGATTGAGCATACAACTCTCTTGCGCTCTTTATTACTTTCTTACAATGGTTGCTGGCAGTCCTGAAAGCGGCTTTAGTTTTCATACATCTATTACGTTGGAAACAGTGGAAAAAGTGATTTTTGTGCGCAATGGCAGCAGCACATTCTGGAGAGAACCATGGCTGGCTGTTAGGTTTTTGCTGAAACTTTTTCGAGGGTATGAAACGGTCAATACCTACAATTAACCATTCGGTCAGGTCTATTACTATAGAGGACACATCCTTTTTAAACATGGAATGCAGAGGTAGATCAGATATAAATGTACGGAAGCTATCCCAGTCAGCCTTAGTGTATCGATATACTGTACGATGGAGAGGTACGTCTGGGGACTTATTACATTTCATTTTTATCTTAATTGATACAACAGAGTGGTCGGAAGAGCCAAGAGGCGACAGAACAGAAACTGAACATAGTTCAGGGCAAGTTGTGAGAAAAAGGTCTAGTAGGCTCGCATACTGGCCATCATTGTCGGGCACACGGGTGGGTTCCTGAACAATCTGAGTGAGGTCATAGTCAATGGAGAAATCATGACGGAACCTTCCCTCATCATCGGTCTTGTTAGAGTGGGTCAACCATTCGACGTTGTGAACATTGAAGTCACCACATACGTGAATGTTAGCTGAAGGATAAACAGATAAGACTTGGTCAATTTTCTTAGATATGCTTTGAAAGATAGTAACTCCGCTGTTATGGGGGCGATAGAGAGTAAATATAAATGCCGTAGTGTGAGCTAAAGCAACCCGGAAGCACATATAGGGTAAGTTAGGATCTTCCCGGGAGATGTCCCTACCACATTGAAAGTTATCCCTAATATAGGCACAAATTCCATGCCCATGGCGATCTTGGGGGTCAGATTTAGAAGTTAAGTTAGAGTATCCTTTAATTGCGAACTCTTCTAGGGAAATAGCCTGTCCAATACCAGTTTCACTTAAAAATAAAATGTCTGGTTTAGTCTCCTGTAATTGGGTTTCAACCTCTGGAGGGTTAGAACGTAGACCCCTGATGTTGGAGAAGGAGACATGGTAGTAGGGGTCTACGTTGGAAGTTGGAGAACCGGGTTTAATCGTGTATTTTTTCTTGAAACTTGTCATGATGAATTTTTGGAATTTGTGGACTACGTTGTCAGATTTACTTAGAGCAGGACAGAGAGGGGAAACTAAGAGAGAAAAAGAAACGAAGAAATTTTTTCTTATTTTTTTTTATTTGTAGCTAATGAATAGGTAAAGCCGTAACAATTACCCACTAGTATGGCATCGAGAGGCCCCACCAGAAGCTACTGCATGGTCCAGAATCCATTCACCAAATGGCAATACAGCAGCTCCAGTACTTTTCACCTGCTGATAGGACAGCCTCCTTGGTGGTTAATCTAAGGTTCGGGTCCCTGACTATCAGGCGGATAACGTCAGCCCAGACAAAACGTTTACCTCCAGCACCCTTACTAGTGACATGGCTACAAGGATAGACATAGAAACAGAAAATTTCCGCCATCTCTGCCAACTGTTCGCGCAAAATGCTGCCAACCTAGAAAACAGCTTTTTCTTCTCCCTTTGTCAGAAAAATCACTCATTAAAAAATGAGGACTGAGGGACAAATAAGAAGAAGCGAGAGTAACAGGAGCTGCCGATAACGCATCCACAATGCGTTTTCTACTCTCCATTAAAAAAAAAAAAATCTATTAAGTATTCTACTTTCCTCGAATAAAACGTGATTGTGATTGTGATTCTCCTCTCTAACGCGATCATCTCTAACGTGATCGTTATTCTTGATCTGTACACCCATTATTGTTGTAATTTGTTTTGCCTTGCCGTGACGCCACCTCGCACACAACTCGCCATTTGCATACACTTGCCATACGCTCTTCTGCACTCTGTTACATATTGCTCATCATATTGTTGAAGATTATTAAATAAGCTGCATTAAAAAGCTGGCTATATTTAATTGCAGCTTTATATTGTAGCTTGCAGTTGAGCACATAGTAGCTCCGGGGCTAGCTTTCTCAAACTTGCGGCCTTGTACCCAACTTAACACAATACATACAAGCAAATAATAATAATTTGGAACGGCAATCAATTTGGAGTAAATAACACTATAACTTTTTTTATTTTTATTTTCGAATTTTATTTAACATAGCTAATTTTTCAAACTGACTTGTGAAGGGCATTCCCTGCTAGTCACAGTAAAAGTACGCTAGTGACGTTATTTTCATGACAGGTGCTAAACTGAGCTGTTATCTATGGTCCCTCTTCTTGTAGAACATTCCTAATGCACACTCGTCTGACTACAACCACTGCTAACAATTTCTATCATTATATCTGCCCAAAACTAAACTTAAATTCAATGGGAGTTTCTTCCCTAGATCAGACCGTCTATGTGACACAATATCGCAAGGCTACTTCTGAGCTGACTATAACGTGGCCATTTTCAAGTCTAATGTGAACAAGTTCCTGTTGAGGCGTTCTCTGAAATAAACAAACACTATCCCAGTTCCACCTTTACCGAAAATCAAGGTGTTGTTTCGCCGGTTAATTTACGCTCATTTACCCGTCTTCTCGAATGGCCTTCGGGCAGTGATAAATGGTGACCTGCCTAGTATAATAAAAACAACAACAACAAAAAAACACACTACATTAGCGGCTATGTTTTGTGGGCTCAACTGTAAGAAGGGGTCAAAATAGCTAATCATCAGAATAGAATGCAAATGAGCGACAGTCAACAATCTTGGATGTTTCCACTAGCGATGAAGTAAAACAAAATTTGTTTGCGACAGAAAAATATTTATTCATTCGGTTTAATCTCTACGTTTTAAATGATAGACCTTGGTTCAACTACGGACTTGGTTGAATTGCATATCGAAAATGTGTCACCACAAATAAATAAATCATCCACTCCTTTACTTTTATAGTTGAGAATTGTAATTCCGCCTTGGGACTATCCGTAATCACCGTTGGAATGTAGCTATACTGATATGGATACTGATGGGGAATCTGAGTGTGCCAAGTTTGAATCCTCTAGCTTCCATAGCAGTGACAAACTTCATGTGATCTGTTTTGTAGATATTTCATTCTAGAAAGAACTAGGGAAAACAACAACAATGATAGAATCAATCTGACCAAGAAATTCGTACCATGCCGATTATTACGAATTTATATCAAAAAATGTATCCTAAGAAATCAAACACAGTGCATACCTTGATCAATGTTAGCACTTCCATAGGGCTTCTCCTATATCACGTGACAAAATAGTAAAAAGAAAACAATGAAATACGTTTACTGACGCATAGCCATGCAAGTTCAACTTTTGCAAGGGAAATAATCTCTGCAGAAATCACCTAATTTGATCATTTACTGCTGTGAGTCTTTGAAAATCGAGGATATTGTGGGTACAGGGCAACGGATGCTGACAAAACTCATCAATGGAAAATCCACACTTGCATCTATTATGGTTTCATATACTTTGAATATAACTTTTTTTTAAATTTCTGCCCAAATTAGTTTCCACTTAATTTTAATTTTATTTTCAGAAAAAACAAAAATGATTCTTAGAAAACCATTTTCACTTAATTATGAACTCAACATGAAACCATTTTTTTTTTCATTTTATTTTTTTTTTTTGGTTTTCGGGAAATCTGAATTGGAAATCCATCCCTTTGTAAATACAACCAATTGAAATAATAGAACATTTAACAAAACATATCCTAACGAACCCAACACGTTGTATATAGACTCGGTCGCAAATAAAAAAGAATAACGTCAACACAACTTTTCTTGGTGGAAGAACAAGATATTTATTTTGTCATTCAATGAAACCAAAACAGCTACTCGCTATCAGTAGAGGATGCCAGTTTTACAACGTTCAACTTTTATTTGGTATAGGAAGAGAGGATAGACCATCAGTGGCCAACCTGCCGGCGTCGGTTTTTTCCTTCTTTTTCTTTTTTCTCTCTTTCCCCTCCCTCTCTTTGTTTCAGTCTCCTCTGTTTTCCCGATATTCATCCCTATATATATATATATATATATATATATATATATATATATATATATATATATATATATATTAGAGTCTGTGACGTCATGTTTATGCTACAGCCCCAAATGCTAACGCGATTATATTACATGTACAGAGGGCCTTCTATGTAGGTTACAGAAAAGACCACTGGTTGACCATTTTGTTTTAGATTCCCATCCTCGCTAACAAATGGCTCCCTCGAGTTGCCATAATTGTCAGCTCTCAAGGTCTGTTGCTCCCTCCCCCGGAACTGTAAAAGTTCTGTTTCAATCTTGAAACAGCCTTCGGTATCGTAGAAAATAGTTTCCAGACCGAGTAATCAAATGGTAAGAATAAAACATCTGTTGGGTAACTTTTCACCCATTGGATGCCTTCATATATATGTCGTAAGATGGAGCACTACAGGGGTACATTAACGAGTACATTAACGGGTACATTAACGAGTAGGTTTACGTATCGTAGAGAGGCTGTTGTTCGGAGATACCTTTTAACGCAACGGTATGCTGTCTGTTCATTCTCCATTAATATTCCAATCTCATACGTTGTTGGTGAAGCATTGAATCGCCGTGGGTGTCCTCCTTTCGGCCTTCGGTGTTCCCTTATGACAACTTTGTGTTCTTCTAAATTTTCTTCTTCAATCCCCTTTTTTGTGGTCTTCAATTTACACAGGAGGCTGTTGTTTTCATATAAAAATTCAGTAAGCTTCGGAGAATGCCTTGATTGAGTCTGCTGTCACGTCCCAGACTATCCAAGAAGTAGATTTGAATAAACTTTGCCACTCCATCTGCAGGTGACAAAAGACTCACAATTTTCTGGCAAACTTCGCCTCGAATTCTAATAAAAGGATTCCACCCGTATATTGCCGCATTTTCGTGACCAACTAAAGTTATTGCAACACTGTTGTAATTGTGTAGATTTTGCAGAAACTTTGCAGATATGGGATCTTTGCCTGAGCCGTTCTTGCAGCACTGAAGCAGTAGTAGAAAACTATCAAGCACAACCTTCTCAGAAGAACAACAACCGCCAGAAGCCTCTCCTTTAAATTTCATAGCTAAACAATGCTGATTTACTTTGTACATTTTTCCTATGTCAGTTGTAGTAAAAGAGTCATATTTGTTGTAGAGCAATCCTTTTCTATTGCAATTTTCTATTTCTGGTTGTCTCAAAACAGCCATTCCTTGTTTAGCTGCCTCTTTTTCTGTCATTTGCTGGGGCAAAGCCACACTCTCTCTGCTTGCAGCATCCCGTTCACGCTCTTGGGATAGACGGAAGATTTTGATTCATTCTCTCGTCTTTGAGGTTCTCTTAACTCATCTTGATTACGACTTTCTATTTCCTCATCTGTTTCATTTATTCTCCTTCTTGCTTCTCTCAATCGACCTCAGGTACGTCTTCGTGTTGTTTCCTCGTTTGTTTCATTTACTCATCGCGCTGCTTCCCTTCCCCCACCATCTATTTGCCTTTCTTGCAGCATGCCTAGTTCTGTCAGCTTCACGTTTCTGAAATCATGTCGTGGTTGAAAGACCAACCTGGGGTGTTCTACAAACACGGTCTCCAGAGCTGCATCAAACGATGGGAGAAATGCATAACTCTGGGTGGTTCTTATGTGGAGAAAGACTAATAACTGTGCCAAGTTTCGTTGCTCTACTGCTATGGGAAGTGTGTCAGGGGCATTACTTATTGCACACCCCTCGTATACTATAACTTCTATTAATTGCACTGTTGTATATATTAGTATTAGCTCAATTGTAGAGGTTAGCTGTCATAATACCATCCTCCCAGGCATTAACTGCTCCTTTTTGTTGATAGGAGTGCTAATGAATTTTCTGTTCTGTTCGGTTATCATTAAATCCTCCTCCTCGGCCGTTACCTAATCCCTATTGTATAGTGTAATATCTGCTCTGTTGCAATGCGACTGCTTCACATTGTGGGGTAGCATAAAGCAACAATAAAGTATCACAATTGATGGATCTCGCTTTCATTTTAGGGTTCTTGATAAGATGCAAAAACGTATTTGTAATTTGATTAATTCTACCTTTTCCTTTTTTTCTCTGCATCCTCCTTCTTACAGACATGATATTGCTAGCCTTAGTCCTTTCTGTAAGCACTAGTATGGAATGTGTTCTTCACAATTGTCTGACCTATGCCTTGATTTCTTTGTTCCAGCTAGTTTGAGTCGGGGGATTAAATAGTTTCCACTAACTGTTCAGGTCTCTCGCTATTTTCCTATTCCAGTTTCTCCTATCTATAACCTTTATTAGTCGTCTACTGCCTTTGCGATAATAATCTATTGTTTCTGTTAGCTCCTTACATCAAGTGGCTCCAGGTCTTGTCTGGTGTGTTTTCTATTGAGATCATTGGCTGTTCGTTCGTATCCTCAATACTTACATCTATAATATAAATCTTAGCTGCCTGTTTAAATGCATGTATGTATGTATGTATTTATGTATGTATGTATGTATTTATGTATGTATGTATGTATTTATGTATGTATGCATGTATGTATGCATGTATGTATGTATGTATGCATGTATTTATGTATGTATGTAAGTATGTCTAAAACTTTTGACAGCGACGACGGATTTTCACGAAGTTGGAATCGTTTGGAAGTTTGACCCTTCGGACGACAAATATCGAAAAAGTGATTAAAAAAAACATGAATTCTTCACCCGTAACTGGGCACTTTTCTACAGAGAGGGGTCGCTTTTTTTTTCGCCGATATTTTCGAAAGTCATCCCCTATTTTCGATTGTGTAGCCTTAATTAAAACCTACGTGACTTCCAGGATGGCGATGGACACGACAGCAAAGACGCCACTTTTTTTTCACTTTCTTATCCTCCTTCGCGGTACGGGTTCGAGCCTGCCTCCTACTACCACTTTTTTTGTTTGTTTTTGCTCAACACACACCTCCAAATACCCGGGCAACGCCGGGCACCCAGGCTAGTTATATAAAGCAAAAATATGCGACGAACCGAAGAGAGAGCTTATTATTTCTAGTCTTTCTAATATAACTTTTAGTTTTTGCGGGACTTTTTCAATTAAGATATTTAAAATTACATGATGAAAGTTAATTGTACTTTGCATTAATTAAAAACTTGTTTTTTTATATCACGATATAAAGAAAAAAATAAACTTAAAAATATTAATTCCGTTTTAAAACATGGCTCGTCGGCCTCTTTTTTCTTATATGCGTGATTAATATTATCGCATGTCATATCTGAACAGAAGCGCATTACACGGTATTACGATTTTCGATTTCATCCGCCATTTTTTAAATCATAAACTCATTAAAATTACATTTTAATGCAGCACATGTTTACGCGAGAAACATCAAAGTCGTTATTCCTCTTAGCATGTTTAATGTTTCCGAAGGTATTCAGCGAACAAAAATACGCTTCTGATAAAACAAATATCTCTGCTATGTTAGAAGAAAAGGGTTTTAAAATATATTATCGACAGCAGATTGATATTGAATTACTTTAGTTTGTATCTTGGTGGGTCCACACTTTGAAACGAGGTAATAGGTTGTACAAATATACGAACAAAATTATTACGAGAGGCGTTCCAAAAATAATGCTTCCTATTTTTATTCCATCTGAATGGATCAGAGGGGACTGCAAAGTGCATCGTTGACTAAACCTATTTTACGATATTAAACGCTTCACTATTTCTAGAAATTTAAATATAATTTTAAATGAAGCATAATAAAAGCATCCAGATTTTAGCGAATCAGTTATCAAAAACTTCCTGTAGATAACTGATGAAACTCAGTTGAACGTACTTGCAGAAAAAGAAAAGGAAAAAAAAACCCAGATGGACGAAGACGACTATGACACTTTCTTGTACAGATTCGACCGAGAAATAAGAACGACAATTCGAAATATTGAAAAATTACAAAAAAAAAAACAAAAAACAAAACAACTCATTAAACAAAAACACTCCGTGATATTTAACAATACTTATCTGAATGAAAACATGCTTCCTAAATACACAATATATATATATATATATATATATATATATATATATATATATATATATATATATATATATATATATATATACTTGCAGGGAGACCCGACGTTGCCAGGGATTGAATTGAATGATGATCAATTTATATTTCACACTCCTATATTTTTATTGTCATCAAAATCCGTGAAATTGTCCGGGAACAAGCTTCACATGCCTCCCTTCAGTAACTTAGTCCAAAATATATGTTATTCTACGCACACACACACACACACACACACACACACACACACACAGAAGCAAAGTTGCATTTATATAATTGTAGAGACATATTATCGCAAAACTTATTTTATTAAGTTCAGTCATCATAACAATGCAATTTGCAATACCCTTCTGATCCATTCAGGCGGAATAAAAATAGGCGGCATTACTTTTGAAACGCCCTTGTCTGTATATATATATATATATATATATATATATATAATTTTTTTTTACACAGTGATCACCACTTATCAAGGCCCGGAAGCCACTCAGGGATAAGGGTTATTGCAAGTACATTACGTTAGTGTGGAGATTTGATGAAGTGTTTACTTAAGGGGGCGGTTCATTAGGAATTTGTTTACGTTGGACTTGAAGAAATCCAAGTTGTATTCCGGTGGGAAGCAGGCAGACGGAACAGAGTTCCACAGGCGTGCAGTTCTAAGAAAGAAGCTTTGTTCATGGAATCTGCGTTTTGATTTAGGCACAGATAAAGAATGGGGGAAAACTTTCACAGTGGATTCAGCTAGACGGGTGTTTTTCGTGAAAGATTGGCGAGGGGGGGGGACCAGAGATTGGAGTTCAGACGACCACCTGCCATGGAAATAACGATAAAACAAGTATAGGCTCGCAACGTCTCTTCTGTGGGAGAGAGGTTGCAGGGTAGAGAAAAGGGCATCCCCCACTAAGCCACGAAGTCTATTTTGTACTCTGTCAAGGCAGGATAGGCTGTTTTTAGCAGCTCCTGCCCAGATATGGCAAAAGTATTTCATCCTTGGACGTACTTGGCTTTTATATAGATAGAGAATTGCATCAGTAGTAAGATATCTTCTGGAGCGGTAGAAGGATCCCACCATCTTTCCAGCGACCTTGGCAACAGGCTTGATGTACGTGTTCCATTTCATATCAGGAGTAAAGGTCAAACCCAGAAGCTTGTCAAAACACGGGGCCTCACCCAGACGAGAGCCATCCATCCCAATTGACGCCAGCTGGGTATCAGAGCATTGATGATGTAAGGATAGGAGCTTGGTTTTGGATGCATTAAAGCTAACAAGCCACATCTTCCCCCACTGAACCACGCGCTCGAGATCAGAGGAGAGAGAATCAGAGAGAACTTTGTCATTTACAGCCTTTGATGTGTTGCCGTAGATGGTCGTGTCATCAGCATAGATGTCAACGAATAATTTAAGTATGTGTTTAGGGAGGTCATTGATGTAGATCAGGAAGAGATTGGGCCCAGGATTGACCCCTGAGGGACTCCAGCATTTATATTGCAAGCCTCCGATTTTTGTCCATCTACCACTACTCTTATGAGCCTATCGGAGAGAAATGATTTAATGATTGAGAAAACATTTCCAGTTATACCGTAGCTGGAAATCTTTTGAAGTAGACCGTTATGCCATACCTTGTCGACGGCCTTTGATATGTCAAGAGCAATTGCCCTAGAAAGGAAGCCTTTGTCAAGAGATTCACTAATCCTGTGGGATATAACCGTCAGCACATCTGCGGTAGATCTTGCAGAGCGGAAACCATATTGTGTGTCGCTAAGAAGGTTGTTCCTGCTGAGGTAGTTGACTATTTCTCTATTTAATATGGATTCCAGCAACTTACTCATAACACACAGGAGAATTATTGGTCTGTACAGAGAGGGAGATGACTTATCACCTGAATTCTTAAATACAGGGCATACTGATGAGGTCTTCCAGGGAGTCGGAAAGCACTTCTCCTTAAGGCAGCGCTTAAATAGTTTCGTAAGTATGGGAGCGAGCTCTATATATAGACTCATCAGAAAATTGTGACAGTTCTCAAAGAGTAAAAATGCATAACGATGTAAAAGATAAAATTCAATAATACTAGGCAAACAGAAATGGGATAATTTTACTTGATGATCATAGGTTTCTGATATTAAATAGCTAAGTCGTTGACTATAGTCGAGGCCGATCCAAAGGCTTCGTTTTCTTTAGCTGCTACACCAATATTTTGCTTGACTTTGTTTCTCCCCATTTCGAGTGTTTATGAAGGCGGAATAAAGTACCATTTTTAAAATCTTTGGTATAAGTTGTTCCACAGGCGAATACTTCTAGGAAAGAAACTTTGCTCGTGGAATTTTTATTTTGCTTTAAGAAGAAATAGAGAATAAGGGACACTTTTAACGCTGGTCGTAGCAAGACGAGTGTTATCAATGTTTTACAAGGAGGGCAGTTACAAACTTAGTTGAGCCCATGCTATGAAAATAACGATATAGTAAGAGATATAATCGAAACTTCGCTTTGGTCAGGACGAGGTAGAAGCGAGGATAAAAAGAACATCAGCCACTAGATTTCTAAGTCGGAGTTGTATTCTGTAAAAACAGGAAAGATTGCTCTAAGAAGTTCCTCCCCAGATGTTGCAACAGTAGTCCATTGTGCGGTAAATTAGACGTAACAGAATGAAGGTATTTATTATATGAAGGACAAAACGGGCGCAAGCGTTTGTGTATGTCCACGAAAGGCTTTTGGCATTAGGCCCTCGCGTCGTTAGATTCCGTGAGAAGTTTTCACATACTTCCTAGATTGGTATATCTTGTATTCGCAAATGGACATCGTCTCTTTCTTATTTGGATCGAGTTTTAAAAAATTCCTACGTGCCGTCGTCTCCTGTGTTTGTTTGTCTTTTTCGTATAAATAAAACAAAACTATTTGACCGCAAACACCTGGCCTTTCTGCCGGCTCCTGTGTCAATGTTGAGGAAACCTTTCATACTGAGACAATTACTATTTATTTGGATACTGTCAGGGTGCCCCCTTTTGAGGGAGCTGTCCCCCCTACATACACACACACACACACATTAAACACGAACTTGGTGTCTAATGTGCTTTCGTGTGAGGTTTAAAAGCAACGCCATTTTTGCAAGTCATTTTTAGTTTTGATTGACTACGTTAAATTTGAACGCTTTAGATTCCCGGTCGTGTCATGGAGTCACAGTAAGACGTCAGATTTTCTTTCACTTTCTTTTCCGCCTTCGCATCACGGGTTCGAGCCCCCCTTCCTACTACCAGTTTTTTTTTTTGTTTTTTGTGCTCAACACATACCTACAAACATCCGGACAATGCCGGGCACCCCGGCTAGTATGCTTATAAAGATAAGTCACTCAAGAACTTATCTAGTTTAGTCTGTTTAAATTAATTTATAAGTACTCAGTTATAGGACCCGTAAAATGATAAAAAGAAAGGTTCTTAGGTGACACTGCAAAGCATACGAATTTCTCAGAATAAGTGTCGCAATTTAGGAATCGGATATCTGACGTAAATGCATTAGCGAGAAAGCATTTGGAACGTAACCAAACTAAAAGAAAGTAGCGGTATGACAGGAATACGGTGAAGCGGAAATTTGAAAGGTGGGAGGAAGAAGTTCTTGTCTTATTGCCAATGAGCAACTGCCTTCTTAAAGGAAAATTCCAAGGGCTTTATAAAATCATTAAAAAAAGGTCAGCGACCTGAATTATATTGTTGGAACGTCAGCTAGGCAGAAAACGATGCGCAGTTGTCACATAAATATGTTGAAACCATGTCTAGGCACAATCGAAGATAAAGCAACGGCAACAATGTATACATCTGAGAAGAATGGAATATCTTTCGTTTGGAAGTCTTCAGATGAACTCCAAAATAAGATGACATGATTCTAAACGACTATCAGTAAAGTAAAAAAATATATTTTTGCGAAACGAAATGAGGTATCTAGTATCATCGAAAATTTTATCCGGAATATAAAATGATTAGCTGGCAGCCCAGCGTTGCCCGGTTGAACAATGCGCTTAAACATGATATTTTAATTTATGCAGATTGTCTATATTGTATTATAGTATCACTCCTCTATTGATTAATTCGTCCGGTGAACTAATTCACAAAACAAAATAAAAAATAATAATAATAATCGTATCATTTGGATTCACCGGACTACTGTTCTCACCTTGAGTGTGGTTTTCACAACGTTTCCATCGATGTAACCTCCGGCCTTCTTCAGGCGTATCTTGTCAAAGTCGGGAATGTTTCTACCGAACTCGGGCATTTGGACAGAATTCGAGTGGAACCCTTTACTTACTTCATGCTCTTGTCCCGTCAGCCGATTGTCTGGATAGAGGTCCTAAATAATTCGCAATTCTTAGAAATAAGATAGGTTTAAGGCGCTTAAAATTCGTACTAGAATTGTCCACAAGGACCCATAGCGCAGTGGTTAAAGTACTGGAAAAAATCAATTGTAAAAGTGATATTCTCCTGAAGGTTGAAGGTGCAATCCTCAGGGTGGGTGACCGAAAAATACAATTGCGAATTACTTAGGACCTCTATGGCTGACGGAAAAAGAGCATGCTACCCCCGTGAAGTAAATAAAAAGTTCAGCTCAAAATTCCGTCCAAATTCCCGAGTTCGACAGGAACATTCCCAGTTTGACAAGATACACCTGAAAAAGATCGGAGGTTACATCGACCGAAACGTTGTGAAAATCACAGTCAAAATGAGAACAGTAGTCTGATGAATCCAAATAATACGAATAACAATCCTCATCTCCAAAATTCAGAAACAATAATAAAATTCATCAAATTCTGTCTGTGTTTATTTACAATATCACGTCAGCTGATATTTGGGTTTGACAATGAATGCCCTGGAAATGTCACTTTTGATTAATGTTTAGTTGTAAAATATGAAAACGAAGAAATAGTTTGCGACAATTTTAAATGATAACTTTTGTTTTATCTTAGATCGAACTCATTAATAAGAAAAATAAAATGATTAGCTACACTCGGGCTTGAACAGGAGATCATTCGATATGTAATCGAATGCTCTACGACTAATCTATATCTCCAGACAATAATGCATCGGATGTTAGGAAAAAATGATTTGCTAATTTTTTTTATCTCTCTTGCCGGTGTAACGTAAACTATTCCCTTGAAATTTTTTTTATCGATAAGACAGAAAAGTTATTTTTAAGATCAGATTTTTTTCGATTTGCGATACTTACGGGATGAATTTCCGTACAAAACATATCTAAGAACACTGCCAGACATATAAATTACCTTTGTGTGAAATTTGCAAAAGATAAGCTTAGCCGTTTCGGAACCTATAAGGAAGGAACTCTCACACACATAAAGTGACTTTTATATAATAGTAGAAGATTATAAATAGATTGCCGAAATCACTAATAGATTGTTGAAAGCGAGTTCAAACAAAGGTTTGGTTATTTTGTTTCACGACATATCAACCGTTTTCAGGTTATTTAATGTCAAATACGCTATTTAAAAAAAAAAACTTTTATGATACAAGTTGTTTATGTCTTCAAATATTCATTCTTGGTGTTTGATTTGGTTGTTTTGTTTTAAGGCATTTCAATCCTTTTCGTGTACAATGATTTTAGAAAAAGTGTTTATCCTTAAAGTTATGTATATCTTCGCATAGTTTAGTTTGGTTGTTTTGCGTTTGACCTAGCAGAATATGATTAAGTGTTGCCAATTGGATGGTAGCAAAAACAATAACGTCAATGTTTGGTGTATTTCAGATCAGAAAGCCAGTATCTTCAGACAACCTAATCTAGTTGCACCGTACATTTCAGACAAAGAAAACCGAATTTACCTATATAATGAATAGTATTGTTATGTAGTAGGTCGAAACAAGAAAGTATTTGTTAGTTATTTATCTGCCTGTCGATCTATCTATCTATCTCTGTGTAGTATCGATATATCTATCGATCTATTTATCTATCTATTTCTGTACGTATCCATCTCGATCTATCTAACTATCTATCTAACTGGAGAGATAAACAAGAGGTGAATACGAAGAATGTTGATAGAAGGCTGTCAAAATATAACAAAGCTAGATCATAGACAAGTTTACCACAAGATCTTATCAGATGATCGGATCTACGTGTGAGTAACGTGGATTAGGTTAGCTAGAGATCACATTGAAGTTGGAATTTGGACGTTGAGCAGTACAGACGGTTTAACGAGTCGTCCCCCTTCACTGTGGAGGGAGCTGATGTGTCTTAGAATGGAGACCTAGAATTAACCAGTCAAGCAAAGATATTCACTTTCCATTCTTCTGCGATCGACCCCTGGAAAGTGAATAAAATCTATATCAAACCAACCAACGTTCGTGAAAGTGAATGAATATTCATTCAAACAGGTTCCAGCGTCTCCTACAAGAACAAGATGAATTCCAGGTGGACAGGATCAGCGACGCATGAAAATAAGGTATGTCCAAAATACATGTAGCACACACACGCGCGAGCGCATACGTATATTTAGACGATCATAGCATTGGAACATAAATAGGCCGCAACAAAATAACTTAGATAGTGAAGAATCACCATAGACATTTAGTGACACGTACACATATCAGGATGAACCTTCTGTCACAAGTACATATCGCTATATGATGTATGGCACCCAATACACAACAAAAACCTTTTTGGTACATCATAATATAACAGTAGCACCTTTCTTTCTTTCTTTCTTTCTTATTATATACAAATTTTATTTACTTTCAATAAAGAATTGATCCATATTAAAATTAAAAACAAAGAAATATATCATAATCTGTACGCCACGTAGAAACGATACATGAGCAGAAGTAGACAAAAAATTCTTTAAATGTGTTTTGTAATTGTTAAGATAAGATTTCATAAGTTAGAATATTCAGACGTTAAGTGAAGACAGTTATAGAGTTCCAAAGGGTCACACCCTGGTCAAACAACCGCAAACGTAACCCCACAAAAACTCAAAGGAGTGTTCACCGGTACGTAAGTGTATTTCTAGGTGGTTTCAGGTTTCAATTTCGGAACACCCAAGGGTTTGGTGCGTGATTCCGCTTATCCCTGTTTTCACAAGTGGTCTGCAAGTAAAAACACAAAAATAAACAAAAAACAAAAAGAAGAAAAAACAAGGAACAAAAAGTATCCGTGGTAATAGGTGTGACGGGGGCCGCAGTCTCTATCTGGCGTTGGGATATTAGCCTTTTCCGCTTGCTGTCTCCTGAAAGAAATTAACTCACGTGGATTGTTTCGTTCGTAGTTAAGTCACAAATCCCGTAAACAATGAATAAAATAAAACTCCAGACATTAGTTCTTGTTTTTACAAAGACTTAAAACTCCTGACTAGTGTTTTGCTATTATACAGTAGAATTAAATGGAAAGAATACGCATTTTATAAAAACGCTATTATTTATAGTCGTGTGTAACAGTTCGTTTCGAAAAAAGAAGAAATCTATCTGCGACGGACGATATTTTCTCTCTCTCTCTCTCTCTCTCTCTCTCTCTCTCTCTCTCAAGTAAATGTCCATCAAAAGTTTCTCACGCTGAACGAACCTTGGGGATTGACCCTCTGATCAAATACTGGTTCCCAGCTTGAAACAAAACAATTTTAATACTATTCTCCCGAAATCAATGGTTTCCTTCTCCAAACAATATTATTATTAAATATTATTATCAATCCCAAATCCGTTCAGCTGAATTTATTTTTTCATTATTTTGGCTTTAACTCTGCTCTATTGTGGCCGTTATTGATGAAAAAATCGATCACCAAAGGTGGTTTGCTTTCTTCTTATTTTCACAGCTGTTAGATCGATTCATATTATTTGGATTCTTCAGATTACTGTTCTCATATTGTTTGTCGTTTTCACAATGTTTCGGTCGATTTAACGTCTGATATTCGTTACGTGTATCTTGTCAAATTTGAGGATGTTTCTATCTAACTGGGGTATTTCGAACTGAACCCTTTAATCACTTTCGTCGCACAGTGGTTAGAGTACTTAGAAAGAATCAAGGAAGGTTAAAGGTTCAATTTTCAGTGTGGGTGACTGAAAATTTCAATTGTGAATTACTTAGGACCTATATCTAGAAATGGCTGACAAAACGAGAGCATGCTACATCTGTGAAGTAAATAAAGGGTTTCATTTGCAATTCAATTCAGATTCCCAAGTTAGAGAGAAACACTCCCGAGTCTGACAAAATGTACCTGAAGAAGGTCGGAGGTTACATCGACTGAAACGTTGTGAAAATGACACTCGAGATGAAAACAGGAGTACCAGAAATCCAAATAGTACGAATAAATAATCGTCGTCTCAAAAATTCAGAAACGTAATTTCGACCGATGTGATCTCCACCTTCTTCAAGTGCATCTTTTCGAAATTGGAAACACTGAATTAGTAAAGAAATTGAGAACATAATATTCCTCTCCACAATTTTTATCTGTTGTTGTTTGTCTTTCTTTTTGGTCTCTTGGTCTTACTGGATTCTAGGACAAGGATTCATCTAGTCTGGTTGAGTATCTAGATTCATGCTGTTAATTGACGGAACATCACTTGGAGAAGGTGTACCATTTCTCATAAAAGCTAATGCGAGTTAGTCATAGCGCGGAAATCTTATTTTTCTTGCAATTTGAATATTTGGTCAGGGAAAAGTATCCTTATGTTAGTTTGTTCTGGCAAACCCCTGTAAAGAGAGACCTTAGATCCGGGGATAGCGTTTATTAGGCATTCAAGTTCTCTCCTGAAGGCATTCAAGTTCTCTCCGGTAAGCATTCAAGTTGCACCACTTTATGAGGTTTCAAATCAAAATATAAGGTTGCTAAACCTTATGTCTAGAATCCTTCTTCCAATTTCGATCAACATCCAATACATGATTTTGGATATAGAAAACGATTAAATTTTAAGGCTTAAGCATAATGGGTATGAAAAATTTAAATTCATGGAATCTTGTGTGATTGCTAACAATGCTGTGTTTGATTTGATGAACGTCTATTTCAAGACGTACAGTGTCAATATAATCATATCGTTTATCACATTAGTGGATCGTAACAATAAGCTCCTTTTCCCAGCGTGGCATTGTAGCTGATGTTATGCGAAATGATTCTCTAATCAATCTACGAAAGAACTGTGCGCATGTTTATGTAAATATAAAACTAGAGAGAATTGCGCAAATACGAGATCGATTGCTGCTTTCGTAATTGGGAATAATGAAAAAAAAAACCCTGCTCTGCCAAGTTACTGCAGTTGCTTTTACAAACAATCATGTCAGAAAACGCAATCGTACAAGCGGCCTCTTCTAGATAATCAACAATTATCTCCCTTTAATGTCGACAAATTATTTTCTGTCTTGATTATAAATAGATAGGTAAAACAAAGTGCGTATGAATTATAAGAGAATGCCAAACTAGAGTAAATAGATAGATAAATAGTTACTTAAGGATAAGAACGAGATATATATTTATATAAGCCTGTGTGCCCGGTGCTGCTCGGGTGTTTGGAGGTGTGTATTGAGAAAAAAAGTAGTAGTAGGAAGGCAGGCTCGAACCTGTACCACAAAGGAAAAAAAGGACGTGACAAAAAACGTAACGTCTTTGCCGTTGCGTCCATCGCAAAACGGAAAGTGGCGAAGCTTTAAATTAAGGCTAGTCAATCGAAAAGAGGGCGTGGCTTTCGAAAATATCGGGGTGGGGGGAAGCAACCCTCCTAGTAGAAAAGTATCCAATTGAGAGTGAAGGAATAATTATTTTAAGCCAATCTTTCGATATTTGTCGTCCGAAAGCTCGAGCTTCAAAACGATACCAATCTCGTGAAAACCTGTCGCCTGTCGAAAGTTTTAGGCAGACATACATACAGACAATTAGTGTAAAATGTGAAGCCAGTGACCGGTTGATCGTGTTATACATACATACATGATGATTACAACGTCTTGTCAGACGAGTGCCACTCCCTCAGACACTTAAAGTCCATGTGCCCAAAAATTACTTCCATCGCCACAGGACCATTTTAATAGATAAATGCCTGAGGGAGTATCTGTACACAGATGATGTTACAGAGTCTTAGTTTTGTACGACAGCTAAGTCTCTCTCTCGGTTCAAAATGTTCAGCAATAAGCAAGAGCAAGATATCCAGCAACGAGTTAAACTGCAGACCAGCTTAATGCGGGTACTGGTCTCCCGCTTTATGTTTTTTTTTAATCAGAAATTTGCTTCTCCTAGAAAGGTTGCCTTCACCACGGCTTACGGGAGTCATCTCCACCCAAAAACACATACATACACACAAACACACATGGTGCTAGTTGACCCTTGACCCCGAAAAAGGGTTCATTCGCCCTTTGGAAGGTCTTATTTTTAATCCTTCATGGAGACTAGCCACCCTCCTCACCAAACAAGTCTGTTGGGGGAACCAGTTTAGTCGCCGGTGACCCGACCATGAGGCAGGTAGTACTGGGTTACATGGTACCAGTAGCATATGACATGACCTGACATACAGATATACATACATACATACATACATACATACATACATACATTTAAACAGACAGGTGAGATTTATATTATAGAAGATGTATGAGGTGCCTTCAATAAGTTTTCAGACGTTTTTCGTATAGACATTTTATTGATGGAACTTTAGTCCCCTTCGAAGTAATTTCTGCAATCCACTTGTTGTACCGTTCCAAAATCTTCTGGAAAGCCTCATGGACGTCTTCTTGCGTGAGCGTGTCAATGACCCTCATAACAGGCTCTTCCATCTCCTCAATTGTTTCTTTCCGATAACCTCTAAGGTTTTCTTGGAGCTAAGGGAATAAAGAAAGTCACAAGGAGCAAGGTCGGAACAATAGGAAGGGTGAGGAACTGTCTTAGTAATCGTCTTCGTCAAATAGTCTGTAACAATTATGGAGTTGTGAACTACACCGTTGAGCCAAAATCGCTCAAATTCTCCGCATTTTCAGTTCCTCACGAATAATTGTGTGTACAGTTCCCACACTGACATCAAACTGTGCACTTATTGTCTCTGCAGACACACAACGGTCCTTATCCATGATTTTTTTTTATTTGGCCAATCAACTCTTGTGTTTTGATTTCATTACTCCTCCTACATTTCTCATCATCTCTCACAGACACCCTGCCTTCCTTGAATCTCTTATGCCACTCAGAAATCGATGTTTGATTCATGCAAATGATCCAAAAGCAGCTTTAATATGACGATACATTTCTGTGGCATTTTTTCCACGTTAAAACAGATTTTTATTGCATATAGTTCTGCTTACGTGTCCTCACGTCCAGATTGCATTTTTGAAATTCGCAAACTACGACTATCAGGATTTAGTAGAGTGTATTCTAATTCCTGCTGTAGCTGTACATTTAAACCTAAATCATAACAATTGGTCCGTTATCTCACAAGATGTATAGCAATACCATACTGGAGTTTCAAGACGATTTCAAATGCCTGTAAAAGAAAAATCTGGAAACTTCGTATCTTCATCCAGTGGAGTATATTTATACATCTGTATATTTATGTGTACATAATGCATCATCAAACTAATGAAGAAAACATAATTATTTACGGTGTAATTGGTTAAAATGTGAGTTTGATTTATTTTATTGCTAATGGATCGAATTTGTTAGATCGCTTTACTAAATACAACTAAAATATATATAAAAATCACCCAGTAATACTTTAGACTAAAGATACTCTTCTGGAATGAGACACGAAAGTTTTTGTGCAGCTTAATTGCCATAAATATATTTACATTATTTATTAATTACTAGTTACCATATTATCCTATCCATTCATTTTTATTTCATATATAAATGTTATTAAGCCAATTATTTTTTAATATTTACATTTGCGTTTTGCATTTTGTATAATTCTGGCCTTTCTCCTTTTCTGATGGGAAGCATTTATCTTCGAAATACTATGGCCTAATGAGGGTTTTTTGCTTAATGTCTCCTTTACTTTTCCTCATTTTTCTGATGATCTAATAAAATGATATATATATAACTTTTATTCCTCATCTTTCATTTAATATTATTGGTAACTTCTTTTAATGGTTTGATTTTTTTTCTTTTTAAGTTTTGCTTTGTAAAAGATTCACTTCTTGTAACTTAAAGAGAGAGAGAGAGAGAGACAGAGAGAGAGAGAGACGAGGGAAGCATGCAAAAATACTGTCTATGCATGATTATGTGAATATATATATATATATATATATATATATATATATATATATTCATGTAGTGAGTGACTATATATAAATTAAAATCTTATTCTAATGTTGCTTCCGGATTGTGATAAGCAATGATCACGCTATATATATATATATATATATATATATATATATATATATATATATATATATATATATATATATATATATATATATATATATTAGGTTGGCGCAAAAATAATGTCATTTTAAATATAGTTGTACGTCAAAAAATGGCATTGTATTTACACCAACCTAACACCCCCCCACACACATATATATATATATATATATATATATATATATATATATATATATATATATATATATATATTAATTTTATTTATACAAACATTAATGGCTACATATATGCATACATGTTTCTGTAATCACCCACGTTGGGGGATTACGTCTTCAGGCCAAGAATTATCGTCGAATATATATAATATAATTTCAGGTTAATATTTTCTGGAGGCAAAGCAACCAATAAAGTTTAACGAGGGTTATACAAGAGCGCTCAATTCCGACGTAGGGCAAGATATACTTTTTATTAGTTTTTACATAAACAATAATATGTTGCTACACATTCATGAGCATGTTTCCGTCAGCCAGTTACTAGTTACCTATATATCTAGAGACATCTTCAAGCAATATAGCTTTTACAAGAGATAAATGGTCCTTAATGGAAATCGTCCAAAGTGTTCAGCGCCACAAGAAATTCTCATCAGGAGGTCACATTACATGTTATTAAAAATAGATATAAAAATAAAAAGGAAAATGCTTTTTAATATATGGGAAGAAGACGGAAAAGGGTGGGAATTAAGGTTTGTATTGAAAAAAAAAACCAGAGGAAGAGGCATAAAAACGTTAGGAAGTAAATGACAGCGAGAATAAGAAAACAAAAATAACAAATTAGATAAAAAAGATTTAAAAATAGAAAATAAAAATATAAACCAAGGAAAATCTATGTATGTGTGTATCAGCTGCTAATAACTGAAAATGATGCAGATATCCTCCGATGTAATGTATCATGTCAGTCTATGAGAACAAATCAGTCAGGATTACGGGTTGAAATGGCGTTGTGACAGAGGACTACAAATCTTCCTCAATTAGCAATTATTACAATAATGAATTAGCAGAATTACTCGAATTCGCTATGGCCAAAATATACTATTATCACCGCCACCTTCACCATCACAAGCACCCCCTCCACTATCACTACAGATAATAATAAAAATGAAGATAGAGGGAAAGGAATAGTGGTAGTAATTTTTAAAAAATAGAGAATACGCCATAAATAATAATATTAATAATGCTGAAACATTTTTAAATCTTAAGTTATATAATAATAATAATGATAATAATAATAATAATAATAATAATAATAATAATAATAAAAACATATTTTTAATTTTAAGTTATATATATATGAATAATAATAATAATAATAATAATTGAGACATATTTTTAATTTTAAGTTATATATATATATATGAATAATAATGAAATAATAATAATAATAATAATAATAATAATAATAATTGAGACATATTTTTAATTTTAAGTTATATATATATGAATAATAATGATAATAATAATAATAATAATAATATTAAAAACATATTTTTAATTTTAAGTTATATATATATATATGAATAATAATAATAATAATAATAATATTTGAGACATATTTTTAATTTTAAGTTATATATATATATGAATAATAATAATAATAATAATAATAATAATAATAATAATAATAATAATCATAATCATAATAATAATAATAATAATAATAATATCTTGATTGTCGAAATTCCCCTCTGGACCAAACTACACTAGGTTTGCTCCAACAGATGCCACATACAAATTTATTATGTCTAGACTACTAGCGACTATATTATGTAACTTTTGAATGGCATTTTATACACATTTTTTGTTATAGTAAAGGCCTACATTACATCATAGGAGCAACATCATCACATTTCAACTAGGCCTATGTTGTCGTCTATTCGCAAAGATGTTCTCCCCCCACCACCACCATAATAATTCTATTATTTATTTATTTAAATGTAGTTGCAGTGCGCACTATGTTGGGCGAAACATCGCAAAGATTAGATTTTCGTTTGAAACAGCATGTGCCTTAAAAAATTCGTTATTCAAATTTTTCACCTTCGAACGTTCTGAGTAATACGTATGGTTCTGCGATTTGCAACCATCTTATAAATAACCATGCGTGTGCCACGAATTTCAGTGCTGACATGTTTACGTTCCTTAGTAAGTCGGACTCTTCCTATCATTTGAAAATTTTAGAGACTCTTTTTATTAAGTCTTTGAGACCTTCTCTTTGCAAGCAAAAAGAAAATCTTCTAGGACTTAATTTAGTCTCTATGTAATTTTTCCCCCGTTTTATTTCTGTTTTTTTTTCCTACCCCCGCCATATTCATGACTTATTTTTGGTTTTAAATCGTATTTTCCTCGATTTAGCTTTGATAAGTGAGGAACGAAACCTGGTTAGCTAACCTTTATTTCATTTTTTATTTTTTTAAATTCATAATGCTTATTGGTCTGTATTTAGCCGTTAAAACATTCTGTACCCCCGGAAAATTTGCAAATATATATCTATAATATAAAGCTGAATGTGTGTGTGTGTCTCGTCACGAATAGGCTCCTATATGGTTGACTATTTTAAGAAACTGATTACATATAATGATAGATGTATCGAGACACAGGAAGGGGTATGTTTGATCCTCCAGAACGGTGGTTCATTAAAATTGTGGGGTCTGCGTTCGCGCCTGGTCCACACAGTATAGAAATAAAAAATTTTAAAATTAGAAAAAAAAAACGTTTACAAGTATTTTTGATATAGATGTACATAAGAATACTTTGATAAGTATGTTTTAACTTAAATACGGATGGTATAATAAAATTGTGGGGTCTGCGTTCGCGCCTGGCCTCCATAGAATGGAAATAAGCACAGACTTTAATAAAGACTTTTCATATCTATTTGCGTTAGTATACTTTGATAATTATGTTTCAGTTTGAAGAAATATGGCATAATAAAATTATGGGGCGTTCGTTCGCGTCTCACCTCCATAGAATAGAAATATGTCACAAAGTTTAACAAGGTTTTTTAATATAGATCCACAGAATATTGTGATATGTGTTTCAGTGTGAACAGGTATGGTATAATAAATTATGGGGCTTATCTATTTTATTTTTACTTTCATTATATTTTGCTTTGGTTTTGATACCCTAAAATTCGAAGCTATCTCTTTACAACCCTTCCTTTTCATAACCTATCATACTTTAATAAATCAGAATCCATTTTCTGTAGGATGTTTTTACATCCAGTCAACGACGGGTACTTTTGCTAGTATACATATATATATATATGTGTGTGTGTGTGTGTGTATATATATATATATATATATATATATATATATATATGTGTGTGTGTGTGTGTGTGTGTGTGTGTTTTATTGAAGAGCAGAGACAATATTTGAATCCCTTACAATTCATTGTTTTCTTTTTGACGGGCTAGTTTACGAACATTCTGTTCGTGTGTAAAAAGATTTTTTTTATCGTGTCCGGTAACGTTTTCCTGAGGACGACTTATGGAAGTAAAAAACTTTGCGAATACGGTCAATTTCTTTTTACACTTGAACAGAATATTATGAAACTAGCCCGCCAAAAAAGAATATATATAT